>NC_143015.1:108737487-108922487 GCF_055824585.1 Amblyomma mixtum
GGACCGGCGGTTCGAGCAAATGTTGTTACTTAAGACCTTCAAGTAAACGTAACGAATATCTTTAGCCTAATAAAAACGTTCAGCCATTTTACTTGTTGTTGTTTTAATTCCAGCTTTTCAAGAATAGTTTCAGCTTCAGAAGTTTGTTATCGCAGTACTGGCAAACTAACTGTTCGGTTCCCAAGGGCACGGAGCTTGCATCATTTAGTTTGATCAAAGGCACAGGCCATCGGGTAAGTACTCTATAGTATCGAACCGAAAACGTTTCAGGTTTATTCATATAGCCAAGTGCTCACAGATTGGTTCGTATAAGGAACTTTGGGTTAAATGATTTTTCGCTAGGCTGCTTACGGAAGCAATCACTGCAACATATACCGGGTGTCCCAGCTAAATGTAACCAAACTTTTAAAAAAGGCGAAGTGTCCAGGTCTAGTGAAACCCACTCAGGGTTGTTCATAGTCACGTGGCCTAGTCTTGAGTATTTTTTCGCTCTTAAAATTTAATTACTTAGTTAAGCTTAATTAGCTAACTTTTTAATTATCAACTTCAGGAAGAAAGTGTCAATGCAAAAGTTTTAGATCACCTCGAAAAACGGATAGTAGTGCTGTTTCCGTCAAGTTACGATATACGTAGCTTCATTTATTGGCCTTAAAAGAAAGTTATCACGTGACCAGCTGCTCGCTCACTTCTCTGCCCCAATGTGCACCCAAAGTCTCATCGAGGAGAGGACTTCAGAAAAAAAACGTAATTTATTCTCTAAGGCGCGTCTTGGGACGTTGAAGTGGCACAGTTGTCTTGTGGAAGCTTTTTCTTATTGTGCGGGTTATGGTTAAAAGCGCGGGAAAAAAAAACTACTTCACGTAAATATTACCTTGCTGCAAAAGTCTCAGTAAGTTGTTTCTCGAAGCGATCTACAACTTTTTCATTCACACTTTGTTCCTGAAGTCAATAAATAAAAAGTTAGTTAATTAAGCTTGACTAATTAGTCAACCTTGAAGAATGAAAAAAATACTGCGGACTAGGTCACGCGACTCTAAACAACCCTCATTTGGTTTCAGATGGCTAGGACACCCCGTGTTTTTTAAAAGCTTGGTTACATTTAGCTGGGACACGTGGTATATGGCTTTAGTCCAAATTAAAGTTCTAACAAGGCCAACTGCGCAGACAGCGGAGCTTCAACAGATCCATGCGGTCGGATTCATTTATAAGTCCTTTCAGGAAAAAGTGCTCCATAGAAATACACTAAAGGTTACAGAAACCACACGTACATTTCCTAAGTTCTCCAATTATATTACCGGAATTATTGGACAGTGATTTCAGTTATGTAAACTTTGTTAGTCGTAATATAACCTATATTATATTTGATATTTTAGTGATGTATCGAAGTATCGAAGATACAGTATCAAGTATCTGTATCGAAAATTGATTTCGGTACTGCATCTTGTATCTGTATCGGAGATACAATTTTCAAAGGTATCGAGTATCGTATCGAAGATACTATTTTGAAGTATCTTGCCCAGCCCTGCACCACGCACGGGCTGACCGGCCTCAAAAAAATAAATGTTGTACAACGCTCGCTTTTAGGCCACAGGAGAGCGTAAAGCGGCCTCTGTGCCTCAGCGGCTTGCACCAGGCAGCCGGTTGACGGGCGATAGTTGTGACATACGCATTCAATGTCAGTGACAAGCATGACGTAGTTAAACATTTCACAAAAAGCCCCTTTCGCGAAAGTACGCGAGGCTCTGAGGATAGCGTATGTTTTACTGCCGTGTAGACTGTATTGTGCCTCCACTGTATTACTGTATTATGCCTCCACAATAAATACTTTTTTTTCGAGTTTGAGTAAGTGTTGACTCACAAAGCACAGATATTGAATATATGAACCTCTATATCTGCGCAGCGTTATGTGCAGGCAGATGATGCAGCGTCTCACGTTACATAGCTGGTGGCACTGACAGCAGGGCGCATTTTTCGCGCGTACCATACACGATCAAGTTGAGCGTCAACGATGCGACTCGAGACACCATGCAGTATTGCAGAAAGTGCGCGGCAGATCAAATGATGAAACCAGTTGGCAAAACTCCACATTTTCTGGCGCCAACTCTGGCTTCGGTGGCGACAATGGTAACTCTCAAAGACTTTACGAAGGAAACGCGGGATCAGTTACCGCTTTACGTGCTACTTACATGAGTAAACAACAGCACGCGACGGAGCTCTTTCAGAGCCCAAGCTTTCAGTATTACCGTATTTTCCGGTGTATAAGACGCACCCTTGTATAAGACGCACCTGCCATATATGCAAGCTGTCACTGAAAAAGTTCGCATATAAGACGCACCCGTGTATAAGACGCACCCCAGTTTACCCAGTTAGGCTAGTGAGGCTTAATTAAACACGCTTGCGCGACTATCGCGAAATGCACCGTACCTGTGAGCAATCCTTAAGCAACGCTAAGTGATCAAAAAAGGCAACACTCACGCCATACCCGTCCACGTTTTAGCAAAAAAAGAAAAAACGATACAGCTCCCCATATGTCCATAAAATTTTATTTCTACTTGAAACCTTCGAAGTCTCCATCTTCAGATGCGCTATCAAAAGGTTCACCCATTTCTGGAAGCAACTCGGCTGAAACATGCACTACGTACACGAAGCAAAAAACGTTGCAAAGGGTGACTAAAAAAGAACGCCGGCTTGTCTTGACAATGGTGAAAAGCACGATTGTCACCATCTTTTGGCGCTTCTCATTACTTTTGCTTGGGGCCTCCGAAACAGCCGCGCGTTTGTGATCCCGGAAGTCGTCATCCCCGCCGTTTGATGACTAAGATCACCTAGAATGTCGCGCACGGCGGTCCCGGTATTGAAGTATTAACCGTGTTACAACTGCGTTATTGGTAGTGATATTTTTTATGTGAAAAAAGCTTGAGCATGAACCGGAGTAATCGATGAACTCGCAAAAAAAGATGAAAAATTCGCATATAAGACGCACCCTTGTATAAGACGCACCAGCAAGATTTTAGAAAAAAAGCCGCGTCTTATACACCGGAAAATACGGTAGCTGCTGCCAAGCACTGCTTTCAAATAACGACCATCAGACAAGCGAACTTAAAGGTGACAGAACAATTTTCCACGCAGTGGATTTAAGCAGGCGCGCGCTGTCATATCAGCGCAGCAGACGACGCGCGAGCGCATTGCACAGCAGTAGCAGCGAAAGACACGACTAAAATGGTCCGGTTACCCTTAGCGACAAGTGCTTCTGAGCTCCCTTTTAAAAAAAGTTTTGATTGTACTTGAAACAACATGAATGCAGCCAAAAACTCAACGACAGAACAGCTGCGAACGGTCTGCGTTTCTATGAGCGACGGCGCGGCAGTGATCCTACTCCGGTGGCGGCGAAAGGCCGTACTAGCCCCGACGGCGGGCTCCCATTGTTCGCCTCTCGTTCTCCCAGGCACAGAAAGTATAGACATAGAGTAATATAGAAGTAAAGAGCGGACACTCCCGTAGGCCCCAGCGGCCGACTTTTGTGCACAGCGCACCTAGCGGACCCGGGGAAACGCACTGGCCTCAGAGATGATTGGCTAAACAGGAATCTTGGAGGCTCTACTGTCAAAACCTGGTGGTGGGCATCTGCCCTTGACGCAGCTTTGTTGCCTCTTTGGAAGTGCTTAGGAAGAGCCGCCGCCGCCGCCTTTAAGGCCGACAGCTGCAGCTTCTTGTTGGACAGTTCACGGGGTGGAAGAAACAACCGTCGCAGCACCACAGCAGTACACAAAACGGACGTGCCCACGAAGCTTGCAGACGCCGCAAAAAAATACAGCCGCTCACACCGTCGGTCCGTCGCACACTGCCGCCTGGGCGTGCTTGCCCGTTGGCTTGACGCACTTAAAAGACGCCGCTGTTGCTGACGTAACTGCGGCCGTAGGCGCGCAGCGCACGTCACTGCAAGCCAAGATATGCCAAGACCATACTCTTTTTCTTTTTTTTATTTGCACGTTCAGTGCCATCTGGCGGAAACGGGGAAGCGCCGAACTCGGCCGCGAAAGGGCCCGAGTGTCCGCTCTTTACTTTTATGTTACTCTATGGTATAGAGGAGGCGCTGGTTGAAGTAAGTGAGTTAGGAAAGCTGAAGGGACAGGTGAGTCCCACTTGGGTGGGCGAGAAAAGGCTTAGGACACGAGGGAGGTGGTCAGGGAACACGAGTAAAAAACAAGTGAACACGGGAAGAAGAGTAGAAAGACTTGGAAGGAAGAGTGGAAATAAATAGAAAAGACTGGTGTTGAAGTAAATGATTTCAGAAAGTTTAAGTGACGTGGAGAGTCCCACGCGGAACGGCAAGGAAAAAAAGGCTTAAGACACGAGGGTGGAAGGCTACTGGTGGGACAAAGGGATAGTGGAAAAGAGAAGAACGATGAGAAGAAATGCGAGCGCTAGAAAACACAGTGAGCACGCGAAGAGTAGGAAGATTTGGAAAGAAAAGAGAAAATAGTGAGGGAAGACTAGATTTAAAGTGAGTGAGATCGGAAAAAGGCGAAATCAGGAGACGCGAACCACGTGGGCGGGCGGCGAAAGGCCTAAGAAAAGTGGCAAAAACTTACTTTTGCGGCCGTCGGTCCAGGCTCCTGAACAGGCACGAGGATAACCACACCAGGTAGTTGGTATGGTGGAAGGGCCGAGGAACACTTGGTTAGGAGCGGTAATCCAAAACACAGGGCTCCAGGGCACAGGGCGCACACGATCAGCGTAGGCACAAGATGGCGGAGGGCCGCAAGGGCCAGCGGCACACGCCGCGGCCTCGAGGCGCGCACGAACTCGACGGAGCGAGCGCCGCGCGCGACCGACCGCGTTGACTGCTAGGGCGAGACTGGCAGCGAAAACGAGGCAGCAAGCAACAGAGAAGCGAGCGACGCAGTTCCGCTCCTTCCGAAGGCTCCGGGAATAATAATAGTGATTATTGTCGCGGTAGTGCGCTGGGGGAAGGGGGGGGAGAAGTGTGGGAAAGCTCAGCCTGGTAATTGCCTCCACGTGGGGGTCACCTCAACCGGGCTTTGCTGGGAAGGGGATAATAGAATAGGGAGAAGAAGCGGGTCGGGGTCGTGACTGGGCACAGGGCAGGAGAGTCCGGCGCGAGGGCAAGGCAGAGGCTCCGGAAGACTGGAAAATCGCACGCGCAGTCCGTGCGGCGCCAAACGCGACCGCATCGCGATAGGTCATCGGTCGTATGACGTTTACGAAGAAGAGCTAATCAGAAGGCCGAAAATTTGTTTATTTTTTTGTGCTCCTCGTTGCTCTGCCCTCTCCCCCTGATTCACGCCGAAGGAACAGTCTTTTCTGAATACACCGAGGACCCGTCGAAATTGACCAAAGGGTGACCGTCAAAGTGACGGCTAGTTTTTACAGTGCAACTGTAAGAAAAGCGCATAACACTAGGACCGCTGATAAGCTCCGTTTACATAAACGCGAGAGCAGCGCATCATGTCAACTTTCTCGTGCATCCCACTCATGTAAACAGGGAAAATGCGC
Organism: Amblyomma mixtum; assembly: GCF_055824585.1. Lineage (NCBI taxonomy): Eukaryota > Metazoa > Arthropoda > Arachnida > Ixodida > Ixodidae > Amblyomma > Amblyomma mixtum. The sequence continues at coordinate 108,743,005 of NC_143015.1, forward strand.
CAGGAAAATGCATTATTCCCACAGGCAGGGCGCAGATGGCCGGGCGCCGCCGCCACGATACCCAAGTGAAGATCGGCCCTAAAAGGCCTAAATTTTGCCCCACCTGTGTGCGAGAGGTATGCACAGGTAGCTGACGACTTCGGGAAGCCAGACACGGCTGGGTTGACGGGGTTGCAGTCGAAGATACGTGGCTCCAGCCGAAACTTGGCGGAGCCGATGCACTGACGTTCTCTCGCTCCGCGCGCTCACAGCCCCCCCCCCCCCCCCCCCCCCCCACCGTACAGCTGGGAGGAACGCCACCACCCGTTCGGCGCGATGCCTTGCCCTTTGAACGCAACGCTTTTTGAGGAAAGGAAATTCTCTGTCATCTCGGTGGACACCCGAACTGCACCGTACAGGAATCTACTCCACCTTGGGGGATTCCCCTAAACATTTGACCAACACAGTTCCCACTTCGAGTTATTGATCAATTCGCTCTCGTCCTACCATAAGCTTGCCGTCCTGGTTAGCTCAATTGATAGAGCGACTTCTCCGGTGTAGCGGTGGTCCTGGGTTCGAACCCCGGACCAGGACGAATTTTTCTTTAACTCCAAAGTTTCTGAGAAAGCTGTATAGCTTTCCTTTGTAGCCGTTTGGCTGCGTTCGGGTGGATGCAAATGAGTAATTACTCCCTTATTACAAATATACTCCACCTTGGGGGATTCCCCTAAACATTTGACCAACACAGTTCCCACTTCGAGTTATTGATCAATTCGCTCTCGTCCTACCATAAGCTTGCCGTCCTGGTTAGCTCAATTGGTAGAGCGACTGCTCCGGTGTAGCGGTGGTCCTGGGTTCGAACCCCGGACCAGGACGAATTTTTCTTTAACTACGAAGTTTCTGAGAAAGCTGTATAGCTTTCCTTTGTAGCCGTATGGCTGCGCTCGGGTGGATGCAAATGAGTAATTACTCCCTTATTACAAATCTACTCCACCTTGGGGATTCCCCTAAACATTTGACCAACACAGTTCCCACTTCGAGTTATTGATCAATTCGCTCTCGTCCAACCATAAGCTTGCCGTCCTGGTTAGCTCAATTGGTAGAGCGACTGCTTCGGTGTAGCGGTGGTCCTGGGTTCGAACCCCGGACCAGGACGAATTTTTCTTTAACTACGAAGTTTCTGAGAAAGCTGTATAGCTTTCCTTTGTAGCCGTATGGCTGCGCTCGGGTGGATGCAAATGAGTAATTACTCCCTTATTACAAATCTACTCCACCTTGGGGGATTCCCCTAAACATTTGACCAACAGGAGGGGTTTTTGTAGACTTGGTGATAGCGCGAACGTATATAAGGGGAGGGTAAAGTGCGTGTTTGGAGCCGCCTCCAATGTGTCTGATGATAATTGTCGACGAAGGGATACGGTGGAGGATAGAGCCGACTCTCGGCTTTGCAGGCCTGCGCCATTTCACTGAATTAGTGCATGCGCACCCGCTAGGTCAAGGAGTCGGCGAAACGCGGAGCAGGACGTAGTAAATCTTATGCTTTAAAGAAAATTGCCATGTCGGGATTGACGTCCGGAAGGAGCACACGCTCTTTGAGGTACACCGCACAGCAGGGTTTCAGATTAATTACACCACCCGGGGCTCTTAAGCGCTAAAAACGCTCAGCACACGGGCGTTCATTTCGCCTCTATCGAAATGCGTTCGAAGTTTTTCAATCGCCTCGCAGTCGCTAGATACAAACGTGGGTGTGGCTTTAGTGGATTAGATTGGAAACCCTTTATTCACCGGCAGGAAGTATTCACCGGCAGAAAGCAGCTGACCGGGGTGGCGGTCAGACCTGTGATGCAGCAGACGGTGCTAAGAATCATTGGCTCCGGACAGAACGCCGTTGGAAACTGAACCTAGAAACGTTTAACGCAAGAACCTTATCCAGTAAGGCAAATTTAGCAGTACTGTTGGAGTAATTAGCGGGTATTAATTTGGATGTCATAGGGCTAAGTTAGGCTACGAGGACAGATGAGCCTTATACAGTAATAAAGTGCGGACACGTACTGTGCTATCGTGGATTAGTAGACAGACGAGAACTAGGCTTAGGATTTCTCATCAGTAAGCATATAGCTAGCCACATAGAGGAGTTTTATATCATTAATGAGAGGGTGGCAGCTATCGTAATTAGTTGTAATAAGAGGTATCAGCTGAAGGTGGTGCAGGCGTATGCGCCTACAACAAGCCATGATGACCAGATCGTTGAAACTTTCTATGAAGACGTGGAGTCGGCGTTGACCAAAGTAAAATCACAGTACACTGAACTGATTGCCGACTTCAATGCGACGGTAGGCAAGAATCAAGCTGGAGACCAGGCGGTAGGTGACTATGGCATAGGTTCTAGGAACAGCAGGGGAGAGTTATTAGTAGAGTTCGCAGATAGAAATTATTTACGGATCATGAATACCTTCTTCCGCAAACGAGCCAACAGGAAGTGGACTTGGAAGAGCCCGAATGGTGAGACTAAAAATGAAATAGACTTCATACTGTGCGCTCACTCTGGCATTGTAGAGTGCGTGGAGGTCCTCAGAAAGGTCCGTTGTAGCGAGCACAGAGTGGTAAGGTCTCGTATTAGCTTAGTTTTGAAAAAAAAAAATAGAGGAAATTTTTGAAGCGAAAGTCTATTAAGAAGTTGGCATTAAGGGGAAAGTAGAGGAATTCAGAATTTTGCTGCAGAACAGATTTTCCGCTTTAACTGAAGATGACGACCGTAATGTTGAAACAATGAATGATCGCCTCACAGATATCATTACGGAGCGTGCCGTGGAAGTAGGCGGTAGGATGGTTCAACAGGATACCTGGAAGTTATCTCAGGAGTCTAAAGATCTGATTAAGAAACGGCAAAGCATGAGGACGTCTAACTCCATAAAAAGAATAGAACTCGTATAGCTGTCGAAGTTAATAAATAAGCGTAAGGTAGCTGACATCAGGAAGTCTAACATGCAGGAAATCGAGCATGCTCTAAAGAGGGGAGGTAGCTTAAAATCAGTGAAGAAAAAACTAGGCATAGGTAAAAACCAGATCTATGCGATCAGAGACAAAGGGGACAATGTCATTAGCAATATCGATAAGATAGTTAAAGTAGCCGAAGAATTTTACGCAGATCTAGAGAGTAGCGAATGTAATCGGAACGTTACTGAGAGAGGCAGTCGAGTACAGCAACGAGACATCTCGCCAGTAACGAAGGAGGAAGTAAAGAAAGCCTTAGGAGCAATGCAAAAGGGGAAAGCAGCTGTTGAGGATCAGATAACAGCACATTTGTTGAAGGATGGAGGAGAGATTGTGCTCGAAAAACTAGCCATGCTGTAAAGAAATGCCTTGTGACCTCGAGAGTATGTAGAGCTTGGAAAAACGCTAACATTATCTTAATTCAAAAGAAAGGAGACGTCAAGGACTTGAAGAATCACAAACAGATCAGCTTATTGTCTGTTGCCTAGAAGGTATTTACTAAGTAATCGCTAATAGGGTAAGGACAACCTTAGACTTCAATCAACTTAATAATCACGCAGGATTTCGTAAAGGATACTCCACAATGGACCATATTCAGGCTATAAATCAGGTGATCGAGAAATGGCCAGAATATAACCAGCCCCTATATATAGCGTTCATTGACTACGAGAAAGCATTCAACTCGGTATAAATCTCAGCAGTCACGCAGGCATTGCGGAATCAGGGTGTAGAAGAGTGTTATGTGAAAATATTGGAAGATATTTATAAGGATTGCACTGCTACTATAGTTCTCCATAAAGTCAGCAATAAAATTACAATAAGGAAAGGTGTCCGGCATGGAGACACGATCTCCCCTATGCTATTCACTGCCTGTTTACAGGAGGTATTCCGGGGTCTCAAATGGGAACAGTTGAGGATAAGAGTTAAGGGAGAATACCTAAGTAATCTGCGATTCGCTGATGACATTGCATTGCTAAGCCACCCAGGACATGAAGTGCAAAGCCTGATCAATGAATTAGGCAGAGCAGAACGGTGGGGCTAAAAATTAACATGCACAAAACCAAAGTGATATTCAACAGGCTAGCAAGAGAACAACAGTTCGCAATTGATGGAGCGGTGCTGGAAGTAGTAAGAGAATATGTGTGTTTAGGGCAGGTAGTGACAGCTGATCCGGGTAATAAGAGGTAAATAACTAGAAGGATAAGAATGGGGTAGATCGCTTATGGGAGGTTCTCTCTGATCACGAAGGACAGTTTACCAATATCGACCCTCAAGAGAGAAGTATGCAACGGCTGTATCTCACCGGTACTCACCAATGCGGCAGAAACGTGGAGAGAGAGAGGAAAACTTTATTATGGCACGTGTGTTTAGACCCCCTTTGGGTCCCTGGACCACCGCACTGTCCCACTCTACGTCGGAACGTTCATGTGGTGTTTTTTCATGACGTCGGCACCCCAAAGCACCGCAGCAATCAGCGATGGCGGGTCCACAGACGAGAGCACGACCTCCCAGTCCTCCCAACTTGATAACGTGGCCTGTCCCTGCGGGTGAGGATCAGCAGGGCAGCCGAAGTCTAATAAAGGGGGTTCAGCTTAAGTTAAGGACAACACAGGGAGCTATGGAAAGAAAAATAATAGGTGTTAAGGTAAGAGATCGGAAGGGGGTTGAGTAGGTTAGAGAACAAACGGCGGTTAATGACATCCTAGTTGAAATCAAAAGGAAGAAGTGGGCTTCGGCAGGGCATGTAATGCGAAGGCAAGATAACCGCTGGTCCTTGAGGGTATAACGGGGTGGATTCCAAGAGAAAGCAAGCGTAGTAGGGGGCGGCAGAAATTTAGGTGGGCAGATGAGATTAAGAAATTTGCGGGAATACGGTGGCCGCAACCGGCGAAAGGACAGGGTTAATTGGAGAGACATGGGAGAGGCCTTTGCCTTGCAGAGGGCGTAGTCAGGCTGATCATGATGAAGATGTGCTGATAGCGGTGTTCGTTTTGATGATGAAGCCTGCTGGCTTCGCCTTCTGCGTCATCTAGAGCTTTGTTAAGCCATTGGTGACGCTTTCTCGCACGAGCACGCCGAATCTTGGCTGCCAACTGTGGTTGGTCTGACGGCCCCGCATCTGCCATGGCAAAGGTGCTGCTTGCAGCTGTTGCGCGCAGTTGTGAAGTGGCGTCACTCCACACCGACCATATCGAGCCTGCCATGACTCTGAGGTCCTGCAGTGGGTTGTCGTGCCCTTACACCGCTCAGCCCCGCATATGGACGAAAGACACTGCAGGACAGTGCCGAGTTGTGTGGGGTGCAGACCGATGTCTGGAAGATGAAGAGCAAAGGCCAAATAGTAGCTACAGGGAGGAGCGTCATCAGGGTGGATGGATGGAAACAACTTTATTACACACACACAAAAAAAAATCTTCCAGGGTGGTCCCCTACTGGTCCAGGAGTCCACGGGCTTGTGCTTCACGTAAAGCCCGATCCACTAGCCATTTCTGGCCGGCGGGCTGAGCGGTCCGTACAGCAGCCTCCCAGGAAGAATGAGTGGGATTGGGGATGGGGTAGGTACGAGCGTGAGGGTTCGCATAGTGGCAGGCGCTGTGGCAGAGAATTGTGTACGAAATGGTTGGGAGTGGCTGGCGACGAAGGGACTGGCCAAAGGCGAAACCCCGGCTGCTGCACAGAGCGCGCAGTCCTGACATAATGTGCCACCCAGTCTCGCGATGGCCAAAAGGGGGGAGCAAGGATGTGCCTGCATACCGGCCGTAAGGTTGCGCAACTCTCATAATTTTTTCACCCCTTTCCTAGACCTCCTCGATCAAAGTGTCTCAAGTATTTCAAGAGCCGGCCGGGCCTACCTGCTTTCTTAGCACAGAAGGAAAAATGAGTCGTGATGAACGATTGTGATCTCTAATCAGTGCGTTTAGGAGGATAGGGAAATATCTGGCATCAGTGTGCATGTGCTTAGTGAAAACTCCTACCGAGTTGTTCTGTGCACGTTCACTGGTACCGACTTTTCTGCTATACACCCTGTGTCCCCCTGGCCGAGGAAGTAGCTATAGCGCTTGCTGCCGCCCACGCCAATTCGAGAATAATCATCACGGACTCCCGAAAACCATGTGAACATTACTTGGCAGGGGAGATCTCCCCCTTAGCTGCTTGTATTCTACGACGGACTGCCACTGATCCAACACCCAAACGAATCATTTGGGCTCCTGGCCACCAGGGCTTACGAGGTAATGAGGCCGCTGACGCGGCTGCCCGAGCGCTTACTCACCGGGCTCCTCATCCCAGCTCTTCTGGCTCGGAGACTAACCAGCCGCTGCTGCGATTCAGGGAAATATTAACACATTATAGCGACAACCACCGCCTTTTCCCGGCCCCTGCAAAAGGGCTGAGTAAGACGGAGGAGCGAACTTTAAGGCGCCTGCAGACTGGTACTCTACTCTGTCCTGCAATAATAAAACATTACGATCCTAACACGGATGGGCGACGCCCACACTGTGGGGAGACCTGCGATATCTTCCACATGGTGTGGGCGTGTACTCAAAATCCCCACCTCCCCCCTTCCCCTACCCCTTCCAGAGAGGCATGGGAGACAGCCCTCCTCAACTGCTCCTCGCTTGAGTCCCAAAGGGCTCTGGTGGAACGGGCGATAGACGGGGCCTCGTCATGCGGTGTCCCGGACTAGGGACGCCGACCATGTAGCGGGGCCATTCTGTGGCTCCCAAACTCTTTTTCACAAAATAAAAGTTTTCACCACCATCCCTCTTGCGAAACGCCTCTTTTATTAAATCTACGGTGAGCGGCTTTGATATCGTAATCTTACCATTTGGAGCCAAGTAGGCGCACTTAGTGCAGTCGGCCACTTTTGTGTCCCACTGTTTTCTAAACATATAGTGAAACAGTTGCGTACCTGCAAATCTAAACTATGTGCTTCATTCATTTTGACTGAGAAAGGACTTATTGCACACCACTGGATGAACTTGTACGCGCGCCACAGTGGATCCATGGAGTAGTGTCAACCGGGTGACACATCAGGCCGGTGGGATTTGGTTGGTTGGTTTATGGGGTTTAACGCCCCAACGAGACTCACGCTATGAGAGACGCAGTAGTGAAGGGCTGCGGAAATTTCGACCACCTGGGGTTCTTTGCACATCGGATGACTATCGCTGAAGCAGAGACGGGCTGAGCATGAGAAAGCTTAACAGCTCCAGACCGGATCGCTACCGATCCTGGGACTGATGCATCGCATGTACCCCGAGACCTACCCGACCGATACGTGTAGAGTCTGCCGGAGGGAGCCGGCAGATCACACGCACATCTTGTGGGACTGCATCAGAAATCGAAAGGAAGCAAGATCAGGAACAATCCCGCCGCGGCTGGAGGCAGCCGCGAAGAGCAACGACCATGACCAACAGCTATGGGCCGTCGAGCAGGTTCTCGGGCCGCTCGAAAGGCAGGGACCCAGCGAGCCGGCAACGGCGAGCGGAGACCCGCGCCGAGTAACGGCAGCCTCGTAGACGACGTAGGCCCTCGTTTGGGCGCGCGAGCGCCCAACTGCAGGCACAAAAAATTCAGGGGGCACTTTGACTGTCTAAAGTGCGTAGAGGCGAAAGCGTTTTCCGCACCACTTTCAGTGCTTCTGTGGCACTGGTGGCGTCACATGTAATTGAGTACTAATTATTAAGTGATGACAAATCACTAATTAATGGTTAATTACTGATTAATGCCTGAATACTAATTAACTGCTAATTAAGCTTAAGCTTAAGCTTCGCCTTTAGGAGTGGAACGCGACAGCGTGTTGTAGCGCTGCCAGGGAGTCCACGGAACGCCACCGCTCGTTCGGCGCGATGCCTTGCCGTTTCAACGCAACGGTTTTTGAGGAAAGGAAATGGCGCAGTAAATCTCTGTCATCTCGGTGGACACCTGAACCGCACCGTAGAGGAACGGAGGAAGTGGGAGTGAAAGAAGAAAGACGAAGATGGCCCGTAATGAAGAAAATGAAAATTGTATTTGAGGAAAGAAAATTACGCAGTAACTGTCTCACATATCTCGGTGGACACCCGTCAAAATTCAGGGAGGGGGGGTGCACTTTTTGGACCTAAAGTGTGGTCACTGATGTGTGTTTAAGATGTTAAGCTTCGCCTCTAAGAGTGGAACGCGAGAGCGTCTTGCAACGCTGCAAGGGAGTCCATAGAACGCCATCGCCCATTCGGTTCTACGCCTCGCTCGTCGGTAAATTGGTTTTTGAGGAAAGGAAATGTATTTCTCTCTCATATCTCGGTGGACACCTAAACCTCGCCGGAAGGGAAGGGAGGAGGATGGCAGTGAGCGAAGACACCGTATTCACTAGACGTGCCTTTGTTCATTCCAAACCATCGAGCTGGCATGGCAGAGTGGATAGCATGCTCGTCTCGCACTCTGAAGACCGGGGTTCGATTCCCGAGCTCGACCAATTTCTTACTAGGTTTTATTTATTTATAGGGCCTGACTAGAGAAGTTAATTAGGCTAATTGGGTAATTAAGCAATTAACTAAGCTCAGTCCCACTTACTTGGAGCATCACTATATGGTCCCTTCAATTGGTTGCATGGTTACTAGCCAAAGTACAATTGGCCCCGTTTGAAATTAGCGCACTGTGACGTCACGACCGTTTCGACCAACTGAAAAGCGTGACATTCTCTGTCGACAACTGCTGCTTACAACGATGAGACATTAAACGATTTCGCCTTAATAAAGTTTGTTCCAATCCAATCCAATTAACTGTTTATTCTCGTGACAAATGAAAATAGGAGCTCTGTACACAGGGTAGAACACTTTTATACATTGCATGCCGCCTAGGGAAGGTTCCCTACAACATACTCTGGAAGAGCGGCTTCATTAAAATGCAGGATATCTAGGCCAAGCGGTCATGACCTCAAATTAGCATTCCTCAGGGGTGCCCACAGTGTTGCGGCATCACGGTATCTACACAACTCGGTGACAACACCTACTGTGCTTGAAAGCTGTAACTAGATCTGCTGCTGATGCTAAGGTCCCTGGTTCGATCTCTGCCACAGCCACCGTACTTCGTTATAAGTGAAACTCAAAAGGTGTTAGTGTGCTGTGCATTGTGAGAGTACCTACCTTTATGCACCTTAGGTGTCCCTAGGGGTCGAAGTGCCACTGCGCCACGCTAAACCTTAAATGTCAATCACTAAATACTGGATGCTTTCAAGATTTCACCATACTCCCCAAAATACAACGTGCCGAAATCCACTCTTCCAAAGACAATTTTAGTCTCTGTAGACTCCACAGGAAGTACAGGAGCTAAGCTAGGTGGTATGGAGTTTCAGCGACGTTTAAGAGCACATTCCGAACCGCTGCCTCGTTGACTGCACCGCAGAAGTGTGTGTCTGTCACCCAGACTTCGCGCACTTTTAGTGGGAAGCTCCCAGACACCCTTAGAGCGTGTGGGGGTAGCGGTCTCGGACTCGAAGGAGATGCCCTCGACTCAGCGTGGCAATCTCAGCGGAGACCAGCTACCAAGTGACAAGAGGTTTTTGGGCGTTCGGTGCCCAGCTTTCGCTGGTCGCAAGCCAGAGAATGGGTCGAAGCCAGAGGTTTACAAAACAAAACAAAGTTTATGCAGCAAAGATACGATACAGAGGGTTACACAATCACTAGTACAAGCACATACAAAGTGATTAACAAACGATGCAACTTGTGCAAAGTTAAACTCGAGAGAGAATACAATTCAACGGAAATATTACACCTAAAGTGCACTAAAACAAGCGAGAGAGATAAACAAACAAAACACAATTTGTTCACCGGGCACTGCGGCAGTCCGACGACCAGAGTTCCATGACGATGCCGTCCCGCAGACTGGCGAACGTTGCCTCGTTGGTCCGATGCTGGCCGAGTGGTGTTTTCCCCGGGAGTCGAACGGGCGCGCTTCTCCGAAGCTTAAACGGCGGTCCGGACTGACTGATAGCGGTCAACGTCCTTCTTTATAGGCTCGCTCTCCCGTCTGTTTGTTGTTCGCGCCCGAGTAGGCGCGCACATACACGCAGCCTTGGCAGTGCTGTCTCCCTTTCCTCTTCTCACCGGCCGCGCGTCCCCATTGGTCAGAGGTCGGGGGTCGCATCTCGAAGTTTCGAGCGTGTTCTTGAGTGGCGCCGACGCCGACGGGCGAGGGGGACGTGTCTTAGTGCACGCAAGGCTACGCCCTTTCCCCCCGTCAGCTGTAGAACCGGCTCGCATGTTCGAGAATAATCGGCGGGGATGACTCATTTCCTCGGCGTACGCCGCGGCGGTGGAGAGAGAGGCACGCGCTCGGCGGGGGCTTTCCCTCTACCCCGTCGGGCTCGCGCCGGCGAGACGCCGTGCGCGCGGCGGTTTTTCTTTGTTTGTTCCTAAAATGCGCCGAATTTTGTGACAGTGTCCCCTAGCTATGCCGCATCCATGGTGGCAAAAGCGTGTAGAACGGGACCAACGATGGCTTTCGTAAAGGTAGTTTGGTGGTAAGGATGCTAGAGAAAATAATTGATGGGAGATTTTGGCTCTGCAAGGCGAAAGCCTTTCCTAGCGCACTGTTTGGCACTGATTTCTTTTTTTTCCATTTTAATTGTGTTTTTTTATTTCTGTGTGCTGCAGGCTCGGTATCTCAGTCTCCTCTATACTTTTTTAATCGAAGTGGCATTATTGAAGATTACGTACGTATTGGTAGTTGTTGCTCTCAATAAAAATAAGATTCCAACGGCTCCTTTTGGATGTTGGGGTTCCCGGTCGTCGTAATGTCAAAACCAAGATTCAGTATGACACACCATTTAGCACGCCCTTTATTATAACATGCTTGATCGGCAGTATATTCAACACTACTTTGCTGTAGACACCCCTGCGATTACACGTTGTGAAAGGCGCCTTTTAAATGAGAATGTGAGACACTCGTGCGCCTTCATCGGGCTTGTGGGGTTCGTCGAGATGGGAGGACTGCTGGCGGAAGTAACTTGCTCGCACTCTTCTGCACACTGTACACCGGCTGTCGCTGTGGTACGTGCTTCTCGGCTGCTGAAGTTTTTCCTGGACACGGCGTTGTCGTCGAGGGTGAAATGAAGATTATTAGAATGCGAAACACTGAAAAGAACATTGCTGCAGCAAAAGATACTCATTCCCACCAATTGCCCGTAGAAGCACCTATCATCCACTCTATGTACGTGATTGGTCAGAAGTTTCCAGGCCACATGGTCTGCTTTTTAGCCACATGGCTTGGCATTTACGTCGCCCACGAAGATGACTATATCTATACGGAGTAGGAGAACCACCATTCTCACCTTTCACAACCTTGCTAGATTCACAGCGGTGCTAAGGGGGTAACTGTTCAAAGCAGACCCTGTGGCCTGGGAACCATCTATGTACATCTATAGGGCCTCCATATAAGCAATTTATAAGTTGGGTGTTCAGAAAAGGTTCAGTAACTGCCTCACTTCTCTTTGGACACCCCAACCAGTTTTACTACCAAGATCGCATAACGCGGTCATGTGTGCTGTGTATAGTAGTTGAGAAAAATGAGAAGCAAGAAATTTTATGCACAAGAATTGATCTCTGGTTACCTCTTCAGTAAATCTGGTAAATGTCTAGATATTATAGGCAGAGATGAAAACTAGTTTAACAGAAAAGGTCTGCTTGCCACGCAGGAATGAATAAAATGAATGCCTCAACTTTCTCATACTGCTCACGACCTACATGTATACAGTGTATACAGCCCGATTACACTGCATAAACAGTGCAAATAGAGTGCACGCTTACTAAGACAGGCTGGTCGTTGCTATTATCCAGGTTAATTCCGGAGTGGGACTGAAAAGTGAGTTAAATGATAGCGAGGGAGGCCTAAGGTCGCTCTTCTGCTTTGAAACACGAACCCTGAAGCATTTTTACACGCGTCAGTGACTTGGTTTTCAGTGACTTGGTTTAATGGTATTTAACTTCATACACCGAACCTATTACACAAATGCAAATGAAGTGGCAAAGGCATGCAAGACAGCTACTGCTCCTGAACGGCTTTGGTATATCCAGTGTTTAGTCCCGAAGCGACACATGGGCGAGGAGCGTTGTAATGGACAGCTCCTGATTGATAGCAATCATCTAAGGCTCTTCAACGTGTACTGACATCGTACAGCAAGCGGGATCGAACCCGCGACCTTGAGATAGCAGTCGCCACCACGGAGGTTGCTGAAAGTCTTAAATTGGCTGAAACCACTCACTTTGTGTCCAGAACTTTTTGTGAACAAAATTTTTCGAAACGTCACTGGAAACATTAAGCATGCTGGACATTAATAAATTTCTTTCCAGCATCTTTTAAAGTAGTGCGGCGTTCCCATTAGATATTTGCGCGTATGTAAGGACAGCTTACTCCCGTTTTACTCCCATACAGGCGTATTGCTGTTTACAGTGCACGGACAAATGCTATGATGTACACAACACTGAATGTGGCACATACTTGAAAGGATGCCCAGCTGTAAGATAAGTGGCTGCTGACACAGTGTATTAACCTACAATGGTGCTTTGCAGAAGTAGCTGCAAACTCACCTTTGCATTTCAGCGGAAGGCACCGCCGGGCACCATTTGTCGAACTGAGGGTACCACGTTCAGAGGATAGCGTTGACTCTGGAAAAGAGTGAACAGAAATTTGCAGAATACATCGTACACAATCTAATATACTATACAGAGGGATTTTCTTTTAACGTTTACAGATTCTTCTTTTAAACACTACGAGGGATACTTCGGTGTCTTCTGTGCAGCTGGATTGTACAGCAACAAGGCGGACAGAGAGGGTGACACAGCCCAATGATCAAATGATTATGTAACAAATTAAGTAATAGCATTTCATTGTCTGATTAAACGGGTAAGATTATATCAGAAAGGCGAGCACAGTTTTTTCATTTTCCTTAGATGCCAATGGGGTTAGAAATGTTGAACATCAAAATTATGCATTTCAAAGCTTGATGAGTTAGCCTTCCGCGTTGCATATTTATGAAACGTCGGTGCGCGTAGTACCGTCGGCGATATCACCTTAACTGCGTTTTCCTCGCAAAATACGTAAACGGTTTGTCTATCTGTTGCATTATAAATTCAAGTCATCTCATATAAATGTATCTTTGTTGCATTATAAGTTCAGGTGACACCGTTACAGAAATGTGCGACGCGAGAAAGACAGCTCAATCAGCTTTCAAATACGTATATCTCGAACGTCATTACCATAAAGACAAAATTAAAAACTGGGCTCATCTTCGATGCAGACGTCCTTTAATCTCGCAGTATAATCTTGACGCATGTAATGTCTGCCCTGCTGTACAAGCACCGGCACAGACCGCACTGAAGTGTATGAGTTTAAAAGGAAATCTGTGAGCGTTAAAAAAAATTGCCTGGTATGTACTGAGTACTCATAATCAATGACTGTTTCAAACGAATTTTTGTATCAGGAAACGGTAGATCTTAGTATGTAATGACAGAGGCACTAACCACGTACCGCAATTGGCTGATTTTGATGCCTTCTTTTCCCATGAGAACAGTCTCGAAATTGCATGCGGATTACAATCGGATACAATAAGTTAGGCAGCGGTTCAACTCTGCGGAACCGAGTTCCACGTGGCGAAAGCTACGCAAGCAAGCGATGTCTGCCAGGTGGTCAGAAGTGGCTTGCCGCAATGTTCGAAGATGTAGTTTACCATACGTACGCTCCTCAGCGCTCAGCGCACAGCTCTGGTTATATATGCCCCATACCTGACGTCACAACTGCGAACTAAATCATGTGACAACGTGATTACCACGTGGCGTTTTTACCATACGTCTGTGGACAAATTACAAAGTGAAAATTTAATGTCAAAGTTCAAAATCAAAGTTCAGGGTCAAAGTTGATGGTCAAAGGTGGTCAACCAAGTAAGTGGTCTACACATTTTTAAGAATATATGCATTTCAACACTAGCCAAGACTTATCTTACAGTTGTTTCATGGTCATTCGGAGGCTCAAAACGAAATGTGTCCCAGCTATAGTAGTGTAGCTTTCGCTACAAAACCGCAAGAACGCTTCTAAAGGCTCAGCGTCACTGCCATCACAAGATGGCGGTTAAACCTATTTACGTTTCCATGGTTCGCATCGAGTTATGCCCTGCTACGTATATAGACTTCTAGCGCAGCGCGTACAGCTACCGCTCACCGCGTAGTCTGCGCCGTCAGTGGGCATGCGCAGATCGCCTTGAAGGCGGCAGATGGCGCCATGTGCTGGCCAGCTAGGCTCACACCTGCCGTGTTGAAAAACCAATCTGCGCGTGCGCACTGGCTGCGCGCGGTAAGCGGTTCAGGCTATGCTAAAAGTAAACAGGAAATTGCTTTTCCGTTTTCGCCAGTATGAGTATGGGGTGCACGTTAGAATAGGGTAATGACGGTATTTTGATTCGAGCAAAATAGGCATCGCAGTGTAAAAACGCGCTTTTACAAAAGTGTTTCAAATAAGACAGCAGACATAGACCCTCCTCCCCCCCCCCTCCCCCATGTCCAACCCGTTTCTTCTGTCAGGATTGAACAAAGCAGAATATTTTAGCATGACTTCACGTATGACGGGACTGTGCAGCCTTCTTTGCTTTCACGGTGCAAATGTGTACATAAGAATAATACTAAGCCCTGCGCCACAACGCTCTGCCCACAATCTGAATGGCGACACTAAAGATGACACGTCATTGGCAGGGCGCACCTATTCGCTCAAGCAATCGTAAAGCTTGCTTTGCGACGTAAAACGCCATGGCCGCTTGAGGTGGCGGGACAGAATCTCGGGCAAGGCGGCCGCATTTTTTATAGCGACTAAATACAAAAAGCCCGCAGGCTATGAGTGCACGTTAAAGAAGAAAAGTTCGTTGAAATTCTTCTGGAGACTGCGGGATGGCAAAAGCAACGATATCGGGCTACGGACCCTTTCCCATACCTGTTGAGGATTGGATGGATGAACCTGGCAGGAGACAGGAGCAGTCAGCTGCGGTGGAAGATCAGATGACTCTCAGTAACAATCACGACTTTCCCTACTTTACTATTCCGGCGCTAAATTAAAACAATTATCGGAGCTCACTCTTTTACTTTTCCGGCACTAAATTAAAACAATCATTATTGGAATTCACTTTTTACTGCAGTTCGCCTTTTCCGACGCCTTTAGTTTACCTTTATTTATTTATGCACTCGTATTGACGCAGAATCAGGTGTATTTTGTTTAAAGGCAAACAACGTTTTACTGTTGTGCGCGGCTCGTATTTACAACTTACGAATGTCATTACGTCCTTTTAGCCTTCTCTTCTACACAACGAAAGCTGAATTCGGAATGTGATTAGTCCAGTCGTTCAAGCAGATCTGGCCGTATTACGCCTACTACTTCATCGGTAGTCAGCCACGCGCCACTCTATGAGACGCAATGTTCTTCAGCAGCTCACGCCTGCTCTGTATAGCTGCTATCTTAAAGCCTCGGCCGTAATGATCGCTAATATTCTTGCAACCCACAAGGCCCGTTCACACTTGCCCATAAATCCGGCGAGCGAAGCGGAATCGGCCGCTTTTGACGCCGAGCGAGGCGGAAAGCGGAGCGGCAAGGGCGATCGGGCTGGTCCGATTTCCGCCGCGCGGCGACAAACATGGCGGCGCCCTTCGAAGCCGGACCGGTCGCTTCGGATTGAATTCTCGTTGTTGCTGCCTTTTTCAGTGCGCTTACAGACCAGAAATTCGGCACAGGTCTTTCTCTTCGTCTCAGCTCGCCTCTGAGAAAAAGTATGATAAATTTGCATTATTTTTTTTATTCAGAGTGACGATTCTGCCGCTTCAAGGCTAACAGCAGAGTCGGTTTGTTGACAGTAATGGTTCCCGCCCTGACAACCAGGCGGCGCCACTATGGGCTGTTTTTTTTTTCGTCTGTGCTAGCATACCCTGAACTAAATGTGATAATGTGCCAGCGTTTAACGTACGTAAGCATGCATACGCTTACGGTACGTACACAGCGTAAATTTATGCTCTTTTCTCACTATATCTTTGTATGCCACTAGCAGCGACATAGTATGTAAAAGGGAGAAACAGCAGCGGCGCGGCGGTTCCGCCTCGCCTGCGCGCGAAGAACTGAGAACAGGTCCTTGTTGTTGCGGCGAGCGAATCCGCTTCGCTCGCCGGATTTTTAGGCAAGTGTGAACGCGCCTTCAGTGGTTGCTGTGACAGGGCACCCCTGGGTAAACAAATGCAATAAAGCCTGGAAAGCAGCACTCAGTGAAGGCTGGTTTAGATGCGCCTCCAGTGGTGCTGAGGTTCTTCTTACAGAGAGTTGCTTTTCTCCCTAATCCGCCTTTTTCTCAAGAACTGGTGCCCTCGGGGGGTGGCGAAATTTTTTCGCTACTGACTGAAGGCAAACACGCGGGAGACGATGGCACGATCTGCTTCTATGAGGTGCCAGCTACACCTGCGAAATGATGTGTGTTGACAGCTGCCACCATTTGTCGCATGCACCTGACACTAACCTGAACTGCGCATGAGCAGTAGGAGCTGCGCTTTTCGACCATTGGACCTGGAGGAGAAGAGGCGCGCATGCGCGGAGCGGCCGTGTGAAAACGATGGACTCTGGCGCTGGGTGGATGCTTCGCGATGCTTAGATAATACTACTGAAGAGGCCGGATGCATATACTTACGCTCTTATTCTCCCTGAGAAAGCCTATAGGAGTTGGAAAGTCCTCGTCGCGGTTTCCAAAGAGCGCCTTCGGCCCGTGTTTCCACATCGAATGCGCCGACAGCTTCTCTGCGAAGGCGAATGCACACGGTTATTAGACAAGAATGCGCCACAATATAGGTCGGCCCAACTTTACTGATTGGTTACTTTACTGGTCGCGCCAATTGCACGTTGACGACAAACTTGTGCTTCTATATACCAGGCGTTTCAGGAAAGCCCATCAATTATTTTCAAAGATTTTTTTTAGTACAGGTTTTATGTGGCATAGTGCACTCTAAACATTAATTAACCTAAAGAGGAGTAAAAAGAGTAAACTGTCCTTTTTAGCTCCTTGTTATGGGTTGTGTATGCAGCGCAGGTCCTGACGTAGGTTTCTATCTCTAAACACACGGAATACGTACGGTTGGCTACAGAAATAAATTCCCTACCCAAAATACGCGAAATTCGATCCCTTACGAAGATTTAACCGAGGTTTCAATCTTCTCTATTTGCTAACCTCAAGACTTCTGAAGCCGCCATTTAAAGGCCACCTCCTATTTTCTAACTACATCACGTCACTATGCTTTGCAGTGGGAATATTCCTCTATTGCCGAGGGAAGACATTCCTTATGTTTTGTGATAAAGTCTACTCCACAACTTGGCCAGAATACCTTGCCCATTAATAGGCTGTGCAATAGGGAACAGCTTACTCCCTTTTTTACTCCCAAATATCCTTATCCGTGTTTTGGAGTGTAATGCCGGTGCTGGTGGCCACCATAAAGTTAGTAACTCTAATAATTTTCAAAGACTACAAATGGGCACCTGGTTCCAATCAAGAGATTTCTAGCTCGCCATTAGGAATAACCGCACTAGTTTCTTGAAATTTCTCGCTGAATTCGAAAACCGCGCGCCTGCGGTGCTCGCCCTCAGCGATGACCATCAAACTGTGTCAATCCGTGGCGCACATGCCACGTGACCACCTCTGCCTCGCCTCGGCTGGTGCAGGCTGGACAGGGAGTGTCACCTGGCATATGCGCCACGGGTTGACGCGTTTAGGCGGACATTGCTGAGCGTGCAATCGAATTGCGCAAGAAATGGCCAGAATTTATTGAGCCACAAGGCCGAAAGTAATTTTGTTTTCAAAAACTAATATAGTCATTGCACTAATGGCCCGCAACAAATCTTGAATTGCAACAAAGTGCCTATCTCTAGTTAAAACTGGAGGTGTCCAGTTATGTTCATTTACTTTCTCCAAAATGAAGAGAAAACTGGTTTTCAAGGAAAGGATAGGGTGCAGTAACTCACTTATCTGTGGATTAATTAATTTTACTAGTATAACATGATGCGCCTCTTTTCTGGTGTTCGCAAATACTAGCATAACTTAGCCGAGAAAAGCGTCTATCTGCCTAAAAAAAATCCACTTTGCATGAAACGCCAGCACCCATTTGCACTAAGTATGTATTACAGTCTAGTTTTCGTTAACTGGCTCATTTGGTCAGAGGACAACTCAAGCATGCATTTAAACAGATACCGCCAACGGAAAGATGTCAGCTAGCATTTATGCTTTTTTTTTTTCACTGAGTGCTTTAGGTGTCCAGTTAGGCGCATTTCCTTTCCTCAAAATCAAGAGAAAGCTGGTTTTCAAGGGAAGGACACGGTGCAGTAACAATTATTCATTTTACTAGTTTGGTTTGGTTTACGGGCGTTTAATGTCCCAAAGCGACTCGGGCTATGAGGGACGCCGTAGTGAAAAGCACCAGAAATTTCGACCACCTGGGGTTCCCTAATGTTAGCCATTTCGCTCTCTTTCTACCCCCTTGCATATTTATGTAACTGATCCTGGCGTTAAATTTCTTTTTCGTAGTTTTCTTTCTGGGCCTCCTAGTAGCCATTTTGTTGGGCTCAGCCGCCATTGTTAAATTTACTACTTCGCTTCTACTTACCCCTACGCCCTGAGCCACCGTGGATCCCCTAAAAAAGCGACCGCTCGGCCTCCCAGGCGCCAGCCTATCTCTTCTCGTACCCTTCCACTGAAATGGATGCGATCTCGTCTAAAGCCTCTGCCCAAGCCTTCTCTGTGCACTTCCTTGTTTATGTCTACCACCTCAAAGCCTTTCTGGAGGCTTAACGTCCTTATCTCTCGATTAAGATTCACTACGTCGTTAGCAACCTTTCCATTCGTTCCTTGTACCTCCGGCACTGTGCACACCACGATCTGCGCTTGCTGTGCTATCGCCCTTATACCGTCAACTCCCTCAGCTAATCTTTTCACCACTTGTGCGGCGTCACCATTAAGGACATGATTTAGCCCCGCCGCTACCACTACCAAGTTACGCCTTGCAATATTCTTTCTTTTTTTCATTTTTTTTCATTTTTTTTTCATTTTGCGCCCTCTACAGAGATGATTTCTACAAGAAGCCTTGCGTGTTCCGTCACTGGACGCACGGGAGTCGATAATGACTCTGTATGCTGAAGGACGAAAATTTCGAGCTGGCTTTTGGCCATTTCAGGGAAATATTTCTATTTCTACTTCGTTTTTTTTTTCACCAGAGCGAAGGGACTCAATTGGGATGTGATTATCAACTCAAATTGTAAAAAGCAAAAAACGGACTTGGTCTTTAAGTCAAGAACAGTATGATGCAGTGCTCTGCTATTCTTCTTTATTCTAATAATTCAGTCAAGCGACAACAGGAACATAATACAAATGGAATAGAATTATTGAAAGTGGAATAAATCCCGATGTTACTACGTTTGCGAGGCACTGGCCCCAGTTTTCTGGTGGGAACCTTATCGGCACACTGCGGTCATTGCATGAGCGAGGCCTCTACCTACCCTTAAAAAAAGGACGAAAATTTCGAAACGCGGGCAACGCGAAATACGCAGCAAGCACCACTGCGTGCTCCTCTCATTGATATGCCTACTTGGTGGGAAAGTTGCGCGAACTGCGACAGTTAATACGTTTCCCGTGCACTGAGAGGGGCGTTGCAAAAGTCAGCAAATCAAGCTTGGGTGCCGCTCATATCACAGCCCATCGCATCTACGAGTCAAGTCGTATAACAAGCGGCCATATGGCGCAGGTGTTGACGCGCACTGCTGTAAAGCAGCTACGAGGTGACGAAGCAGAGGAAAGCAGGTGTACAAGATGCCAAAATATTATCTCAAAAGCCTCCACTACTAGAGGGGAATGTGTTACTCGCAAACTTAGCAATCACTGTGAACGTTTCCACAAAATATCCCGCGGTTTATAATGCAGGCTTGCCGTTCGGTAGCTAAAATATGTTTTGTTCAACAAACTTGAACATACTAAAACTTACGTGGCTGCGACCCGTGACGCTGCATAAAATGCTACTTAAACGTCGCGCGGAAGTTTTTGCACACACGATACGCCAGAAATATTGACGATGAAGAAGGAACGCCGACCAAAGAAAAAACAAAAACAGACGTTTCGGCTCCCGTACGGGAGCCTTGTTCACATTGAAATGAAGCAAGCAGCTCAGTGGCATTACATATGCTTGAAAAGAGGGCGCAGGGAGCGTGCGTAGATTGGGTTAAGATTTCCATCGTTGCGGTTGAGGGTGCGACTAGTAGTTTGGATGATTAATGATTCCAAGTGCAGGCGAGGGCGTAGCTTCTTTTCCGTTGAAAGCACGTGTGCCCGACCCCAGTCGATGTCATGGCCTGTAGATACTGCGTGCTCGGCGATAGCATTGGAATCAACTTTTTTGTTACGTACATCCTTACTATGTTCTTTTAGCCACCTCTCGAAGTTTCCGGTTTCGCCAGTGTATGCGTAGTCACACTCGGAACAGGGAACCTTATACACTACGCCAGGATATTTTTCTTTCGGAAGGGGGTCTTTGACGTTTACCAACGCATGGCGCAGTTTTCTTGTCGGAACGTGGGCGATATGGACACCAAAGGTGCGCATGATGAGCGCTTATGTCACCCAGCAGGCGATACTCCTCTGACACCCTTGAAACGTGCTCCCGTGCATACTAAGCGAGGCTTTAGCGCGCATCATGCGCACCTTTGGTGTCCTTATCGCCCACGTTCCGACAAGAAAACTGCGCCATGGGTTGGTAAACGTCAAAGACCCCCTTCCGAAAGAAAAATATCCTGGCGTAGTGTATAAGGTTCCCTGTTCCGACTGTGACTACGCACACATTGGCGAAACTGGAAACTTCCAGAGGCGGCTAAAAGAACATATAGTAACGATGTACGTAACAAAAAAGTGGATTCCAATGCTATCGCCGAGCACGCAGTATCTACAGGCCATGACATCGACTGGGGTCGGGCACACGTGCTTTCAACGGAAAAGAAGCTACGCCCTCGCCTGCACTTGGAATCATTAATCATCCAAACTACTAGTCACACGCTCAACCGCAACGATGGAAATCTTAACCCAATCTACGCACGCTCTCTGCGCCATCTTTTCAAGCATATGTAATGCCACTGAGCTGCTTCCATCATTTCAATGTGAACAAGGCTCCCGTACGGGAGCCGAAACGTCTGTTTTTGTTTTTGTTTTTTCTTTGGTCGGCGTTCCTTCTTCATCGTCAATATGTTTGTCCCCGACCAGACGAAATCAAAAGCCTTGATTTCCTTCAGCTGGGACCCCGTGTAACGAGCAAATGGGCCGGTACCAGCCGTACGTGTTCAAAGCATGTCATGAGTTAACGTTATCTCTATTACAGTGATCGTTAGTGCCACCGTCATTATTTTCCTACCTTTCCACACATAGCACTAGACGCGCACGAAGAGAAAGCCGCCCCATGAACATGGCACAGTCTTCTTCCCTGGAGGCTGACGAAGCGTAGAAGTGCCTCCATTGTAGTCGGAAGACGCCCGCTGCCCGGTCCAGCCACCGGAGCCGCTCCCCGAATGTACTCAAGGTGGTCGAACAAGAACTGGTACAGCGGGCCGGTGGAGCGGCTAGGTATCTCCTGCGAGAACACATAAAGAGAGACCGCAGTCACCAAATAGGAGGGGGGGGGGGGGGAGCTATTTAGCCAACGCCGATTCGATGCTTATGCGCGTATTTCTTCACTGTAAAGCAGCGGTACAAATCCTTGACTGCGTGGCGCGATATAGCTTCTGTCATTCGCCCTTAGCACGAGAGGATGGACACCACGCTATGTTTAAATAGATCACAAGACGCTGTGGGCTTCACGGTGTTGTGAGTTGGGCATCCCACCGCTGCCACCACTGTTGTGACATGGAGCGTCTCAGCCTGCTGCCTCTGTTGAGCAGAGCTGAGCGAAGAACAGTCGATGCGACGGTGAGTGAACGGACGTTTATATGTAGAGTATTTACAAGGCTTTTTACATCATATACACAAGGGCCGTGAGCACAACGGGCTAGGACGAGGTCCTGCGGAGAGCGTCTCTCTGGCACGATGGCGCGACTGCTGCCCGCCTGCTGCTGCGTCTCAGCGCGGCTCTGTTCTTATAGCCGCCGGTGACCGTTTCGTTCCTCTGCACCAGGCGTTCCTCTGCTCCAATAAGGTCACTCCACAGACCACAGTTCGGATTGGCTCGAGCTGACGCTATTGAGGAGGAGGAGGAGGAAGGGTCTGCGCCGGCGAGCCAGGATGACTCGTGTCAAGCCGTGCCATGGCGGCGACTCCGGGCTTGCTTTGAGCGACGGCGGGCGCACGGCTCTGGTTCCCAGACAGGTCAGCGGTATGCGGGTTCAGGCACAACAACGGGTACAAACTTGCGGACGGATAAACAAGGACCACACTCTTCGATGGTGCACAGATTACTTCGTGTGTGTTCGTGTGTTTGTGTGTGTGCGCCTGCGTGCGCGTGTGTGCTGGTTGGTAGGTTGGTTTATGGGGTTTAACGTCCCAAAGCGACTAAGGCTATGAGAGACGCCGTTGAAGAGGGCTCCGGAAATTTCGACCACCTGGGGTTCTTTAACGTGCACTGACATCACACAGTACACGGGCCTCTAGAATTTCTCCTCCAAAGAAATTCCAGCGTGCGCGTGTGTGCGTGCGCGTGTGTGAGTGTGTGCGTGCGTTTTCCTGTACCAGTCATAACACTCTGTATGGTGAAATTCCAGGAAACCGTTAGTAGCTCGTCTGACCGTTTAGCCACTCGGCCACTGCGGCAGGCTAAACTTCAATGTGCACCTTGAATTGAACATTATAGCGGCGCATTCAATTACTTCAAGCTGCACGAGTTGAATAGTCTCTATGCTACATCAAACATCATTTATTAAGGCGTTAAAACTTATTTCTGCATGACGCTCAGGAAAAAAAATAAGGCGTGCGCTCTTATGAGTGTGCTTTTAGAAAAGAACATGCAGTAGGTGGCTGGTCGACATTTTAGATTTACCTGGTAATTCTGTATGTCATTACCTGATGACTGGAAACAGGGGATATGCAACTATTTTTGTTCAGAAAAATTATTGAGAAGCACCAAAAATTCATCACGAAAAGGTCGGCGCTTGCGCCTATAGCACTACCGGATTTTTTTTTTCAACTTTGGCTACTAAGAACAGGATGTGTATTGTGGGGAGGTGCCTGAATTTTTTACGCTTGCAGCGAGTTTGTACAAAGTGAATTCTGGAAGCATGACTCATGGAATGTTTTTCCGCAAACTTTGGAATGTTACCCAGATTTCGGCTGACAGAAGCGACAAAGGCGTGCCGAAATCATATGTAAACACTGAAAAATAACATTTGGTACGTTTTAGTGATCCTGACTGCTGGTGATTTCGTAATTTGATACCTTTTTGGCTATTCTGAAGTTGGGAGGGCTGTGCAGGAGAGTGAACCAGGTAAGTGGAAAGAAAGCGTGTCAGAAAAAACACCGAAATAAAATTTGTCAACTGTTGCTGTGGTGTAGTCTGCAAGGTCCCACTGTCATGCGGCCGTTTTTACATCGGAGAGACCGGACGGTGCGTGAGTGAACGACTACGCGAACACCCGAATGATATTGCAAACCAGTCACGCCGAAATAACATTGCCATTCATTCCGCACATTGCAAAGACTGAGGCATTTCTGAACCACACCACTATTATCGCGAAGTATACAGATACCTTGCAGCTGACATCGGAGGCTTTTCACATTCACGAATTTGGTAACTCACGTGTAAGCCAACCATCGGTGGCTGTATTCCCATAGGAGCTCGCCTTTCTTAATCTGTGATGCATTGATAGCTTCCGTATGTGTCACATGTTCGTCCCACATTTGCTTCCCTTCTGAGCTTTGGCTGGCCCTGCTGCTTTATATTGCCTCCCCCCCCCCCCCCCTCCCTTTTTTCACAATAAACCATTTGGTTTTAGGTTCAGCAAATGTGTCTGTCTCTTCTTCTGTCCTGTCTGTCAGGACTGTTTCGTCGTACCATTAAATTAAAGTAGAGATTGAGTTAGGTAAAATTTAACCACGCAGACGTACAAATTATATGCTACAGTCGCTCACGCACAACTTGCCGTGCTTGCTTAACAAATTACTGTCAGCAAATTTTGACTTAAGCGCATGTAATAGAAAACAGACACGTGAAATTTTTTTCTCATCCCAGTTTTTGTGCAGCTAATCGTATTCAATGTATTTTCATTGCCTTTATGTTTTTCGTACTGTATACTTTCTTGTGCTGTGTTTTGATGTGTTTGGAATGTGTTTCGATGAGTCAATTTATGTGAAAGTGTTCAGATTTTGTGTTGGCTATATGCTGCTGCCTTGTACGCGCATCAGGCTCCCTCAAGCTGCCAATGGTAGCTTTTTTGCCTCATGACCCCCAACGAGTCGTTGGAAATAAAGTTTTGAATTGAAACAAACGAGAATCAACACCTGTACTTGTGTGAGAAAGAACACTGCGAAAGGATCGCTTAAGGAGAAACTTAAGCACCTTGAATATTTATTCGGCAGTTTGCACCACTCCTGACATTGACTCAGATGATTAGTTACCGCGAGACTACACATTGTGTGTGCACCTTCGAATGAACTTCATTGGTTAGTAAGAACCCGTGTCTGTCATCTCCGTTGTCCTGTGTTCGCGATGTTCCTTTCTTCCGTGCTAAACAAACTAGCCGGTGGCAGTACCTTGTTACCCTGCTTTACTCTTGCGTCTTGAGCGCACATTACTGGAAAGAGGTAATGAACGTAATGTTTTCTTATATTGAAAGATATCACCGTAAAAATATGTCCGCAGATCTCTCCTCAGCAGGCTTCCATTTCCGCTAATAATGTTTTTGCTATCATCAAAAATTCGCCCCTTTGGTTTTTTTTTTTGGCAGTCTTAAATACTCCGATGTGAGAGACGGAAAAACAACATCGGAAGAATGAGCCATCATCATCAATATTTCGCAACAGTACCTTACAATGTTCCAATATTAAATTTTTTTATCCTTGAAAGCTGGAGATATGGTCGAGGTGTTCCACTAGTCTGTATAAAGCCCTTGACTCAAAAGGAATCGTCCTTTTTTCATACATCTCGCCCTCTAAGATTTGACTATTTTGAATAGACGTTACGCATAAGCGAAGAGCTGGAACTCAACGAAGGATCCAGTACTGGAGTGCTCGGTAGATCACCCGTAGCGGGTTTTTTTACCTCCTTTTAGCATGTTGTAAGCATGTGCTGCTGTTTTCGCATTTTGAGTGCAGAGCTTTATACTTGTGCTTTATAGGCAACTTGGCTGCAGGGCATGTAAATCAGTCAATACTTTTATTTCAACCATGAATAAGCAAGTGGAGAAAAAGCAATAGAACACAGTCACTGTATCTTTCTTGTAATCCTCTCCCCATTTTGTCGATTACATTAGGCATTTATGACTTCAATGTGTTGGTTACTATAAAAGAGTATTCAAAACCCCCCTGCGCAGGCGTTTTTGCATCTCAAAGTCCCATTCCCGTTAAAACGTTCGAACACGCCCCCTCGTGCTTATGGACTGAGCACTGCTATCACCGACATGCCATGCCAGTAGTCCCTTCGCTCGACAATGACAACTTACCGCGTAGTGAAAAGAACGCTGCGGTGTGGGACTGGCGCCGCGATTCTTCAATCGCGACGCGACGAAGGAATTTCATGCGTCCCGACCCGGTGTGCTTGTACGCCTGCTGGCCTGCGCATGGAAAATGTTGCGTCAGCCTACATCATGATCCAATTCGAAATTCGGCTTCAAAGATCCAGTAGGTTGGATATTGTTGACAAAGTTATCGAATGTCACCACGAGACAGTGCCCAGTTGTATCGTGATTAATAGCTCTCTCCATTTCTACATAATCTTAGAACAAGTGGTAATCAGTTGTCGCGTCTTATGATTTGTATTCAGAAGAAATGGTTAGATGTCGCTTCAAGTCTACATTTTTTCGTTGGTTGGTTTATGGGTTTTAACGTCTTAAAGCGAGATAGGCTATGAGGCACGCCGTAGTGAAGGGCTCCAGAAATTTCGACCACCTGAGGTTCTTTAACGTGCACTGATATCGCACAGTACACGCGCCTTAAGAATTTCGCCTCCATCGAAATTCGGCCGCCGCACGACGAAGAGACAAAAGTGGGAACAACCCGGTTAGAGCTGGGGTGGCAACTGGTTCCATTTGGTTTATTGGGGTTTAACACCCATAGTGACTCAGGCTATTAGGGACAGCACACTGAAGGGCTCCGGAAATCTCGACCACCTGGGGTTCTTTACCGTGCACTGACATCGCACAGTACACGGGCCTTAAGAATTTCGCTTCCATCGAAATTCGGCCGCCGCACGACGACGAGCCCAAAAGTGGGAACAACCTTGTTAGAGCTGGGGTGGCAACTGGTTCCGTTTGGTTTATTGGGCTTTAACATCCATAGTAACTCAAGGCTATGAGGGACAGCACACTAAAGGGCTCCGGAAATCTCGACCACCTGGGGTTCTTTAACGTGCACTGACATTGCACAGTACACGGGCCTTAAGAATTTCGCCTCCATCGAAATTCGGCCGCCGCAGCCGGGATCGAACCTTCGTATTTCGGGTCAGCAGCCGAGTGCCATAACCACTGAGCCACCACTCGATAATGTTGCGGGCGACGACTGCAAGTGTGTCTTCGTAGAGCTCCAAGTCTGTGACGGCGCAGTGGAATATGTTCAGGGAGCGTGAATGGTCCGCCTGGAAATAGACAGTAGAATAGCGTCAAGGAGATTTCATTGCATTGCAGCACGATACATCGTACTCTGCCTTATACCATGTCCTATATATTAAGGCACCTCTGTTTAATGCTTTTTATGGGTCTTGTTCACAAGAATGCGGTAATTGTTGGGGGATATTATCACTGCACCTGTCGCAGTCTATGGAAGAGCTCCATTTGAAGAAAGACAAACGCTAGCGCGTCGAAGATAATTTTCTTAGCTTCACTTAGTTCACAACTTGTAGTGAGGAGCTGCAAGTGACAAGGGAATAAAGTCTACTTAGTGCAGGCAGTGACCACAGATCCGAATCACGAGTGAAATAACTAGAAAAATAAGAATCAGGTGCAGCGCATTTGGCAGGTTCTCTCAGATCACGAATGGCAGTTTACCAATATCCACTGCACCTCTTGCGCCCTTTCCTCAGGAATTACAAATATGTGGATACGTTACCTATAGCGACCAAACTGGTGAATGTCAGAGCATCTGAAGAATAAATTCGTTGCCATTCAACAGGACAAAATTGGTGCATTGCCACACGAACCAAGCACTTTAGGCATAAGGGCACAATATTTTCCCATACGGCAGCAACAACAGTTCAGTCCAGCAAGTTTTGTTCAGTTTATGGGGGTTTAACATTCTAAAGCGACTCAGGCTATCAGGGACGCCGTAGTGAAGGGCTCCAGAAATTTTGACCACCTGGGGTTCTTTAGCGTGCACTGACATGGCACCGTACACAGGACTGGTCTGAACGTTGCGACAGTGCACTTAGTGTGTACCACGAATCACGACCAGCCCAAAAGTGCGAACATCCCGGTTAGAGCTGGGGTGGCAACTGGTTCCATTTGGTTTCTTGGGGTTTAACACCCATAGTGACTCAGGCTATGAGGGACAGCACAGTGAAGGGCTCCGGAAATTTCGACCACCTGGGGCTCTTTAACGTGCACTGACATCGCAAAGTACACGGGCCTTAAGAATTTTGCTTCCATCGAAATTCGGCCGCCGCAACCGGGATCGAACCAGTGTCTTTCGAGTCAGCAGCCGAGTGCCATAACCACTGAGCCACCACGATGCTTGGGCACCAGTCACGCCTCTTAAGACGATGCATCATACTTGCCTTATACCATGGCCTATATATTAAGGCACTTCTTTTTAATGCTTTTTTTATAGGTCTTGTTCACAAGAATGCGGTAATTGGTGGGGGATATTATCACTGCACCTGTTGCAATCCATGGAAGAGCTGCAGTTGAAGGAATACAAACGCTAGCGCGTCGAAGATAATTTTCTTAGCTTAGGGCGCAGGAATCACTAATGCCACGTACGCGGTTAGCACATTAACAATACACAATGCTGGGTTTTGTCGAAACAGAAGTGGTAGTGGGGACTTTTCTTTTTGGTAATTCATAATCAATAGCAGTTTCAATAAAGGTTGAAACACTACGGTGGCGAAATATGTGTGCCGCCCTGAAGACAGCCTCCGGCAACTACTATGCGTAGCCCCGGAACAGTAAAAACGGAAGACAGCATTTGTAAGATAAGCGAGTTCTTAAGGGGACGATCGCAAAAATTTGTTTTCAATCCAGAACTCACAAAATGGCCGCCATTATCATGTGTCACAGACAGCACAAAATCAGACCACTTGCCACCAGGAGGTGTTTCTCGCTCTCCTAGGAGGCAATGAAACGCCCCAACAGTGAGGGGGCACACCTTCCAAGCGTGTGCCGTTAGCGACGCGAACGCCGATCGCAAGAATTTAAAGCGCTTCTAAACAACAGACGCGACGAGAGAGCACCATTTGCTTCAGGGCGTCTGCTTCTGTGTCCCAGCGGAGACGTAGGACGTAGCGCTGCAGGTCCGCGACACACGATGCGGACTTTCCGTTTATCTCAAACGAGCCCACCAGATAGCCATCTGGAATTAAGAACAGTTCGCCAAATGCCAAACGTTCGCTGTTTGTCGCACTGCGTAAGCGCACGCGGCGTGAGCGTTTGTGTACGAAATACGCATTCGTGCCCACGATGTGTGTGCAGTATTTCGGCAAGATATCCATTAATAAAATTTCTAAACACTTCCGCATAGTACCACAGTAGGATTGCCAAGCCGCATTTCGGCCACCAGCCTTTCAAAGCACGCCATCCGTAATCTACGTGGTCTGTTAGAAAATTATCCGACTTTATTTTTTTTTGCGAACACCTGATGGATATGAAACAAGCGCGCTTGCATCACCTGACCTTGAACCTGCCTGCGCATGCACGAATTTTTTCCCGCCTGCCGATAGCGTCAGTCGCTGTGACGCAGCGTTTGAGTGAGGCAGTGCGCAGTGCTCTCGTCGGTTTTTTATTGCAAGGAAAATGGCGGAGTGTCAGGAGCAGCGCTACTGCATCAAATTTTGCCAGAAACTGGGCGTCAGCGAAGTGGAAACCATTCTGAATATTCAGACGGCTTTCGGTGACGATGCTATGAGCAGCACACAGATTAAGCAGTGGTACAATTGGTTTAAAGACGGCCGCACATCGGTGGAGAGCTTGCCACGCTCCGATCGCCCATCAACATGCCGAAATGACCAGGTGATTGCCGAAGTGAACGCTGTGGTGATGAGGGGCCGTCGTGTTACTATCCGAGAAATTGCAGAAGAGGTGAACATCGCCAATATTTCTGCACATTCCTTTATCACCGAAGATTTGGCCATGGAGAGAGTTGCGGCAAAATTCGTGCCGAAGCTGCTCACGGTGGAGCAAAAGCAGCTTCGTGTTGAAGTCTCACAGGACATGCTGGATTCCACAAACAGTGACCCCGACTTTATCAACACCATAATCACTGGTGACGAGTCTTAGGTGCACGGATACGACCCAGAAACCAAATCCCAGTCGTCACAGTGGGAGCATTCCACGTCACCAAGGCTAAAGAAGACCCGTCAAGTGCGCAGCAATGTGGAAATGATGCTCACTGCTTTTTTTTACTCCCTCTGTGTGGCACACCACGAGTACGAACCCCACAGAGTCACACAATGACCAAGGAGTACTATAGGGATGTCCTCCGTCGCCTACGTGATGCTGTGCGGCGCAAGAGACCGGAGTTGAGGTCAACAGGAAAGTGGCGTATCCATCACGAGAATGCTCCTGCACATTCCTCGCACTTGATTCAGACTTTTTTGGTGAAAAACCAGACTCCTGTAGTTCAACAGACTCCTTACTCTCCTGATATGGCCCCCTGCGACTTCTGGCTGTTTCCCAAAATCAAGCAGCCATTGAAAGAAGAGCGATTTCAGGCAAGAGAGGACATTATGGCTGCCACGACAGCTGAGTTAACTGAATTCCGAAAGGGGCCTTTTCGGAATACTTCCAACAATGGCAGCACCGCTGGGAGAAGTGTGGGGAGTCCCAAGGAGACTACTTTGAAGGTGATTAGGTTTCCAAGGCTCCAGCTGTGCCAGTTTATTTTATTCGGCCAAAGGTCGGATACTTTTCTAACAGACCTCGTATTTACTCCGAGTGGATGCTTGACGAAGGTTCTTCGTAAAATACCTTCGTCATGACCGGCAAGTCTCCTAACTGACCCATAAGCCGCCAGGTGCACGCGTCGTCTACTACAGAGCTTTTAAAACGCTTATAACAGCAGAACTGGTTCTCTAGGAAGCCTAAAACATTGTCACAGTTAGTTTTCGGACATACAACCGACTATGTGAAGAAGCATCCTAGCCAAAGCAAAATTTCGTTGCAGCTGGCTTTTGAATTAGCTCTCTAAGGAGACATGCTATTCCAGTTAGCTTGAAAGAGGAATGACAAATAAGTGGCACTTATCGGCTCACCACGTTAGTTAGTGAAAGCTCACTGGCATTATCGGCCGAGGGGTCTGGAGCTACAGGTCGGCTTTGAAGTATCACACGAGACTGGCCGTTTTGGAGTCTGTACGCTCATGTGAATGCAGTCTCAGTTCGACTGCGTTTCCCGCAAAATTTCACGGACTCGAGGACCCGCTTGCACGAAGCAAGCAAGAGTGTCCAGTTCGCAGTCTAACCTTATTCGCTGTTGGGGTCCTTTCCTAAGTATTAGTAAAGCAGAGGAGCATTACTCCCTATGTTTGAGTGAAGGAAAGGAGCATTACTGGCTCACTTTGCCGGTGGGCACGTGAACTGCATAGTGACAAAAAAAAATGTTGAAACGCGACTACTGTGGTTTGAGTGCAGGGCGGTGCTAGAAAGCACTGTGCACGACCAGAGACGCATGCCTGATTCAGAACGTTGTTCTGCAACGTGGTCTGCATTTTTCATTCCTTCCCGGCACACACCCGGACACGCTTGAAGCAAGTTCAGGCTTATTTGCAATTTTGACCACGTTGCTAGAAGTGGTATAAACTATTCCAGTTTCCAGTTCAAGCTTATTCACAGTTTTGACCACATGGTAGAAGTGGTCTGGAATATCAACTGGAATTGAGGGCCGGAGGGACGTATAACAGGTTCACTTTGCCGATGGACACCTCAAACATGCCGCGAGAGCAAAGCGTGAACTCAAGCTTTAAACAAGCCTATCAGCTGGAATTGAGGGTGGGAGAGACGTATAACAGGTTCACTTTGCCGATGAACACCTCAAACGGGCCTAGAGAAAAAAGTACGAACGCTAGCTGCTAACAAGTGTTTAAAAGGTGCGGTTGAGGTGACCACAGGCACAGGGAAAGTAAGCCAGTTTGTTTCTTTTTCCTCAAAATCCAGCGGAGCGTCTAACTGCGAATAAGGCTGGAGTAGGAATCTAAACACGCGCTTGGTTTTGAGGAAACGGAAGGAGCGTTCCATGCTCACTTTGCAAGTGAGGACACTTGAACTGTGCAGTGAGAAAATCCGACAGCAGACCACGTGACGTTGCGCGTAACGGGCTGCCTGCTCAGTTTCCACTAATCCGCCCAGGATTCACGTGTAAATAAAGCCATTCCAACCGAAACAATATTTAGTGGACGTCGGCTGGGTACGCCATCCCTGATCCCCTGGCCCTTCGCGCATCTTCAGCTTGGTCTTTATCCAACGCAGTTGCTGCGTGACGCGTGCCAATTACAAAAAAAAAATTAAAAAACCGCGAGTATCGATGGGTCTGTCCCATGTGACGTCACATACGCACGGTTTCCCTCAGAAATATTCAAATTTTTTGCGCAAACAAATCCAATAGGCTCCAAAATCTGGCATAACTGATTAGAAGAGTCGGCAGAACCGGTCGTGAAATTTTCAGTAAAATGCTTAGATGTCGAAAAAAAGAAACCTGCAGAGAAAGAGAGGGAAAAGACGTAGCAGCTTGTCGCCAATCGCAAGTGTGATCGGTTGGAATTCATATTACTTGATAGCGTATACAGCTCGTTCGGAGGAAAAGCCGTCGGTGTCGTAGTAGTAGCAGTTGCGGTTGTGCGCACCACGCGCCAGTACAAATCTTATGCCAACAGCTTTCCGCATAATGTTCCGCACGTTGTCATACGATTCAGCGCTTCATGGAGCACAAACTTACAAGTTAAGTTAGAGCGTAGCTTCCGGCAGGAATTCGAACCGGCGACCTATAATCTGGGATTGTGGGTATTGACCGAGATATGTGGGACAGTTACTACATCCTTTCAATTCCTCAAATCAAATTTTCATTACTAATTTGTTGAGCAACGGTGCAGCATGAAGCCAGATGCTGAACTATATATAGCTAAGCATTACGGCACATCTTCCTCTCTTCTTTCTTTCCCACCTTCCTCCCTTCCCTTACGGTGCGGTTCGGGTGTCCATCGAGATGTGTGAGAAAATAACTGCACCATTTTCTTTCCTCAAAAATGCGTTGCGTTCAAAGGTATTTCCAAAGGGCAAGGCGTCGCGCCGAACTGGCGATGTCGTTCCGCGGACTCCCTGGCAGCACGGAAACGCGCTGTTGCGTTCCAATCCTAAAGGAAGCTTAAAAGCGTCCTCCAATATTTTCTGCAGCACAAACACACAGTGCGGCGGCAGTGTATCAACTTCAGCGTAATGCTGGTCGTGGTCTCCTCCCTCACAGGATACATACCTTTTCCGTGCCCGCACCTTGCCTTCGCTGACCGGCTGGTGCGTTGACGCAGCTGACACCCACGTGGCGAAAGCGCTGCAAACGCTCACTACGGCTCCTCAGACTCCAGATTGCTCCGCATCCTTCAGCGACGCTGGGATCGCACGAGCCTGACGAGAGACGGGATCAGCTGCCTGCAGGTTAACAAGAAATCGCGGTCAGCAATGATCATGAGACAGCAGATGCAGGCGTATCCCTGCATCAGTGGCCCTAAAAATCCTAGATGTCACCACGGTATCAAAGAAGAGCGATCTTCCATAGGTGCGTCAGGACTCTCAGACTGTGAGGCGAGTCGCAATTCATAGGCAAAAAAATCGCGCCGCTCTTTCGCGAGCAAAACAACCTAATGTATGTGTTGCCTTACGACTGCATGCTAATGGCTATGAGAAAAGAAAAAATAAAGCTAAAAATCATGTTTTCACATTAAAGCTAAAAATCATGCTTTCACATTCAAAGCAAGTCTTACACGACTTCCAAATTTTAGAATTTACAGTGCTGGTCACCATGGTCTCCTGAAGTACAGACGGCGATACGTGCTTACACCAAGAAGTTAGAGGAACGAATTTGGTAATCCATGATGCCGCTTCGTGCCTGCTATGGTCATTCTGCACGGCGGCAGCAGTGCTCGTGCCAGCAAGACGTAGAAAGGTAGACGGGTTTTGCACTAGAAGAACCCAGCGCCCCATCTGTTCGGCAACGGTGGTTGTATGCAGCCGCACATAGAGGCGGGGATCGAGGCTGCTGACAGCAGCGCTAAGGCCGATGAAAAAAATCGCGGCTAAGTCGGTATAATCCTTCCTGGAATGTGCCGTACGGGTCCTGCAGATACAGCGACTCTTCTGCGAAGCGTTCTGTGCTGCCACCCATTCCGCTGCAACGGTTGTATACCGGCACGCCATGTATATAGAGAGTTTGCGACGCTCCCCCGTTTCCGGCACGAACGCATTACTGAAGGTCAGTCACGGATTCTTCGCCGTCTAAAAGCTACGAGCGCGAGGCAGCGTCATCCACACCTGAGCCTGTAACTCTAGAACCGCCAACTGAGAGGTCCCCTTCGGTTGGCTGGACGCAGAAATGCGGAGGGACAGCTGCCTGGCATCTGCTGACCCTCTAAAAATTGCCCTGGGTACATAAGTCTCCAGAGGGCCGGGTTTGGAAAGGTTTAAGTTTGTAACCGGCGCCAGTTCATGGCTTGGTATCTGGACAAAGATCTATCCGCTGGAGGAAATCTCGCTCGTTGCAAACAAATGCACAAACTGCGAACTTAGGCTCACCTTGTATCACTTACTATGGGAATGTCCTCATGGCCCCGGAGAAACACTAGGTATAAACACAAAAGATCAATGGGAGACCTTACTACTGAGCTCCGACCCGGCGACTCAGCTACAACTCGTCCGACTGGCCGAAGCCTCCGCCGAGAGTCAAGACCTTTCGGCCGTCGTCTAGGCGGTTAGCCCTCTGGCTACCCTCTTTCTGTTGGACATTTAAAATTTTCCTATCCTATCCTGACCCTCTATTTACGGTTTCAACTCCTCTTGCCAGTACACCCGTAATGTAGCGAAAAGTCAACCTTACAAAATTTGCTATTTCATTCGTGATTAAATATATACTGAAGCGTTCAATAGCAGAAACAGAGCTGTCTTAGTATTTGACCGGTGGTAGTGGGAGCTTCATTGCACCTAAACGCGACCCGAGACGGCGGCCCTCTCCGCTTTAAGGAGCGAGAGAACGCGCCCAGATTATGTAGTGTTCAGTGCGCACACACTTCCCAATACTGGCTCCGTGTAATTGTCTAACACTGGTTATCCGCAGCCCAGGCTGGACAGCACAGGTTCCCTATACGCGGTCCACGTTTGTGGAAAAAATGTGCACATAATTCTGGGATGCTCCATGAAGAAACAGACTGCCGTGGTAATCAGATGAAAACATTGTAATGTCGGGTTTAATGTGCGGTAGCGACACGTGCACTAAGAGGTACGATTAAGTACTACCGGGACATGGGCGTCCATTTCGCCTCCATCAAAATGCGGTTGCCACAAACAAATCAAGTTGCCTCCTCAGTGCCATCCAATCGGCAAGGAAAAAAAGCACACACAGAAACGGGCGTGTGTCAAACACGTGCTGAAGTGCTCTTCAAGAAAGTGAGAAGAAGGGGTTCCTGCAGAATAAAAAGAACAGCAAGCGGTTCGCGTAAAATACGCGTTCAGGGTGGACCCCTGAACTAATCCCAGTGGCAAAGGAACGGATCAGCTATAATGAAGAGAAAGAAATACGCGCCTCTGATTAATATCGAGCTAATAAATGGAATCAAAGTGCCAATCCTGTGCATTCTTTTAACGAGCACTGACAGCCCGCTGCATACTGCGTCTTCGGCATTGGGTCCGAATCGAAACGCGGCCGCTGTGGCAGGGACTGAACCTGCGTCGTCCTGCCCAGCAGTCGAATACGCAAACACAAAGCCACTGTGGTGGGTTTCCCTCAGCCAGTGAGTCACCAGTATGGCATAGAGTGTGGCTCAAAGGCCTTGTGCGAGGTTACACTTGCTGTGTCCCGAGCCAGTCTTCTAGGACGCTACGCTCGGGACGAACCCGTTTCGAAACTCAAGTAAAGAGCTTGGAAGAAGCAGGCAGTTAGGTTCGTATGTAGTTACATATCGCCTAGAAATCGAGAAGCGGCTCCAGCACGCAAAAGCTAATTCTTTGGGAAAGCCTCGAATGTAGATAGTCCATCGACAAAACCGACGAGGAACGATTGGAATTTGCTATGGCAGAGCAGAGAACGCTTTGACTGCCGAACGCAGAACGCTACGACCGCTGCGAAGATGCCCAGAATCCCCATTACCGGCCGAAACCTTGCCTGGTTAAAAAATTGCCTGGCTACTCTCGCTGTCCTAGGAGACGCCATCGCTTCGCGTTGTTTAAGTGGACAACAGGCCTCACCTTATGCTATGACGTGTCGATCGCCCGGAGAGGCCGCCGCTGCGAAAACCAGCTGTCGGTCGCGACTGTTCCAGGAAAATTACAGAAGGACTCCAAACCGCTGACGATAACTTCAAGGAGTCCCCTACTGAGCCTTTTCATGAAGACCTTGCCTGGGCCATGGACACCGGGCACTCTGCATCTCTTGCACTGAACCCGGAGACACGTCTTGTTCGACGGAAAGGGCACGTCACCAGAGCCACTCACGCAACCCACGCGCTTTCCCTTCTCTTCGCTCACTGGTCTCATGCTCCCTTTGGCGTCGATATCTTTAATTTGTCACGAGACCTCTGATATATTTTTTTGGAGGAAAGGAAATGGCGCAGTAACTCACATCTCGATGGACATCTGAACTGCGCCCTAACGAAAGGGATAAACGAGGGAGTGAGAGAGAAAGGAAGAAATGGTTTCCGTAGTGAGGGGGGGGGGATTCTCAGGAATAATTCCGACCACCTGGGGTTCTTTAACGTGCACTGACATCGCACAGTACACGGTCCTCTAGAATTTCGTCTTCATCGAAAATCAGCCGCCGCGGCCGGGATCGAACCCGCGTCTTCCGGGTCAGCAGCCGAGCGCTGCAACCACTGAGCCACAGCGGCACGTTAAAGTAACCGGAGTGTAAAATATAACGCCAACACCAATGAACACAATGAACGCCGACGGCCAATGGCTTGATCGCCACATTTCTGGCACAACCTTGTCAATGCCTGCAGCCCACATCTCAGTCTCATCACCCCACGCACCTATAAGCACGATTCATGTGTACTATAGTGACACAGGGAGCCATTACGCGCACTTCCTTACTTTTAAATGACCGGAGTGTAAAACGTGGTCAACGCCAACGCCAATGAACACAATAAACGCTGACGGCCTATGGCTTCAGCGCCGCGGTTCTGGCACAACGCTGTCAATCCCAACGCATGCAGGGCACACCTGTTCCTACCACTTGCTCGTGCTTAAAGCACGGTTGAGATGTCCACTGTTCCGAGAGGGAAGTTGCGCGCCTTCCCTCTGGTTCAGGAGTCCTCCGAAATGTGGACACCTCGCCCTAACGTCATGCTACGTATATTCTGGCATAGCAGAGCTAAGCCACTGCCATTTTTTTAGGGAAAGAAACTGCGTGCTAACTAGCATCTCGGTGGACATCTGAACTGCGCGTTAACGAAAGGGATAAACGAAAGAGTGAGAGAGAAATGAAGAAAGATGTACCGAAGTGAGGGGGGGGGGGGGGGCGGAATAATTTCGGCCACCTGGGGATCTTTAACGTGGATTTACATCGCACGGCACATGAGAGCCTCTTGCATTTCGCCTTCACCAAAACGCGGCCGCCACGGCCCGGTTCGAACCTGCTACCTCCGGCTCAATAGTCGAGCGCCCTCAGCCGCCGCGGTGCCTCATTGGTTACGGCGCTGGGCTTCATTCCCGAAAGACGCGGGTTAGATCGAGGCCGCGGCGGTCGAATTTTGATGGAGGTAAAATTCTAGAACACCGTGCACTAAAAAAATTCAGGTGGCACTTTGATTTTCTAAAGTGCGTAGGGGCGAAATGATGCTTGGTTTATTGGGGTTTAACGTCCCAAAGCAACTCATGCTATGAGGGACGCTGTAGTGAAGGGCTCAGGAAATTTCAACCACCTGGAGTTATTTAACGTTAACTGACATTGCACAGTACAAGGGCATCTAGAATTTTGCCTCCATCGAAATTCAGCTTCCGCGGCCGGGATCGAAAGGTTTTTCGTGCCACTTTGACTGCCTCTGTGGCACTGGTGACGTTCCTCTGGATGACATCCCACATAATGCCTAATTACTAAGTAATGGCAATCACTATTTAAAGGATAATTGTTCATTAATGACAAAAT
Source organism: Amblyomma mixtum (assembly GCF_055824585.1). Classification (NCBI taxonomy): domain Eukaryota; kingdom Metazoa; phylum Arthropoda; class Arachnida; order Ixodida; family Ixodidae; genus Amblyomma; species Amblyomma mixtum. The sequence goes on from NC_143015.1 coordinate 108,780,676, forward strand.
ACTAATTACCTGCTAATTACTTAAGCTACGCCTTTAGGAGTGGAACGCGAGAGGGTGTTGTAGCGCTGCCAGGGAGTCCACGGAACGGAACCCCACCACACGTTCGGCGCGATGCCTTGCCGGCTGGCAGCATCTCTGAACGCAACGCTTTTTGAGGAAAGGTATTGGTGCAGTAATTGTTTGTCATCTCGGTGGACACCCGCACCGCACAGGAAGGGAGGCAGTGAGGGGGTGAAAGATGAAAGAGAAAGAGGGGACGGAAAATTGTATTTGAGGAAAGGAAATTACGCAGTAGCTGTCACATATCTCGGTGAACATCCATCTGTTTGTACAGGATGGGAGGAAGTGGGAGTGATGAGTCACCCTAGGCACTAAATAGTAACGCCGGCGGACGGACGGGAGAACTAACCATTAACGGCTTTCGCCTAATAGCTGCGGTTTAACTACTGTTGAACCTGGTTACAGAGCGAAAGCTATGGCGTGTCGGGCAACTAGAGTCGCCTTGGCGTCATTAACGTTAAGTGCGTTCGGGACACTGGATAGACATCGAGTCAACAGCTGATCGAGAGTTTACTCAATGAACACTGCGGCTTATTCCTGCAATGCTGCTTGGATGGATGGATGGAAACAACTTTATTACACACACACACACACACAAAAATCTTCCAGGGTGGTCCCCTACTGGTCCAGGAGTCCACGGGCTAGTGCTTCACGTAAAGCCCGATCCACTAGCCATTTCTGGCCGTCGGGCTGAGCGGTCCGTAATGCAGCCTCCCAGGAAGAATGAGGGGGATTGGGGATGGGGGGTACTGCCTTTGGGGAAGGACATTCCCAAAGGTAGTGGAAAAGTGTGGATTTGGGCACGCCACAGGTGTTACAATCAGGAGGAAAGGTGGGATGAAAGCATGAGAGGCGGTGGGGTGAAATAAAGCAGCCTGTCTGTAATTGCCGCCATGTGGCGCTGGATAAGAGCGACAAGGTACTGTGGGGTGGTGGCAGTGTCATGCGGCTGAATTTGTAAAATGTGGTAATTTGGTGATATGTAGAGAGGACCGAAGGGGCTTCTTGCGCAGGGTTGGGTGCCTGATCCTCCGGAGTCCGGGAGGAGAGTTCTCGGGCCAGCGCATGAACGCGCTCATTACCGGGGATCGAGGCATGCCCAGGGACCCACGACAGAGTAACCGTTCGGTCGAGAGAGGTGGCCGTGGTAAGAATACGGTGTGTTGCCGGAGTCGCCACGCCCTTTAGGTAGTGGCGGTACGCGGCCTGTGAATCTGTGCAAATTTCTGTTATGTTTTTGTCAATTATGGAGTGGGCCAGAGCAAGTGCGATGGCGCCTCCTCCGCCTCTGCAGGCGAATTAGTTCGAATAGTGGCGGCGGCCCCCACTGTGCCGTCTTCATACGCTGCAACTGCCGTGAAATATCCTGGTTTAGAATTTTGTGCCGCGTCGACATAAAGGATATCGGAGCGGTTGCTGTATGTTTTCGTGTAATAGCTCGCTCGTGCCTGCCGCCTACCGTGATGGAGACTAGCACTCATATTGCGAGGTAGGGGCTTCTGATATATGTGATTCTGCGTGCGCAGAGAAATCATGTAAGGTGTAGGACTTGTTGGGGTGGGAATTGGTGGATTGAGACGTAGCTGTCGCAGTAGGCATTGTCCTGTTTCCGTGCGACTCAGGCGAACTAATTGGTTGGTGCGTTGAGCTTCTATTAACTCGATCACTGTATTGTGGATACCAGTGGCCAGAAGACGTTTCGTGCTAACCGTCCGTGGAAGACGTAAGGCAGAGGTGACAGCCGTGCGTATTAGGATGTCTGCCTGTTGTCTTTGCCGCTGAGTGAGTATGTGGTATGGAAGGTGGTATGTAATGCGGCTAATGATTAGTGCATTTGTCATATTGAGGGTCTCGCGTTCGGACAGCCCATGATTGCGTGCTGCCACCCGCCTGATAAGTGCAGCGACCTGTTTGGTCTGTCTCTGCAAGAGCTGAAGGGTGGCGGTTGCATCCAGTGTGTTTTTAATTAGAAGGCCGAGAATCTCCACCTGAGGCACAATGGACACTGGATTCCCGTACATGTGCAGTTCAATCGGGGGGTCACTGGGGAGGGGTTTCAGCTGCAGGAGTTCCGATTTATTTGGAGAGCAACGGAGGCCTGTGTTTGCTAAATGAGTGGTGGTGATGTCTATGGCAGATTGCAGGATATCCTGGGCTGTTCCAAGGGATCCTCCCGTTGTCCAGAGGGTTATATCATCTGCGTATATGGCTGTGTGGAGCCCTGGGACAGCAGCAAGGGCCTTTGCCAGTGGCGCTAGGGCAATGTTAAACAGTAAAGGTGATAGAATCGCCCCTTGTTGGGTTCCCCGGTTAGGCAAGGGGAAAGGCTGGGAGGCAATATCCCCAAGGTGGAGGTCTGCCGTGCGCCCCTGAAGGAAGGCCCGAATATATTGCCATATGCGAGTGCCACACCCCGTGGTGGCTAATGTCCTGAGGATATGGTCATGGCTTATTGTGTCGAAAGCCTTATGGATATCCAGGGCCAGTATGGCTCGCGTAGAGGCTGTACGACGCTTAGTGCAAAAGAGGGACTCTTTAAGCGCGAGAAGTACGTCTTGCGCCGAGATGTTTGGGCGGAAGCCGAATTGAACGTTTGAGAGAAAGCCTGTTGTTTCTAGGAATGGTTGCAGGCGATTGAGAATGACATGCTCGAAGAGCTTGCCGACACAGCTCGTTAAGGAGATGGGGCGCAAATTTTGAAGAGTGAGGGCTTAGCCCGGTTTGGGTATAAATCGCATGCTGGCATGGGTCCAGGCTGATGGGAGCGTCCCAGCTTGCCAGTGGTTATTAAAGAGCTCCGTGAGTTCCTGGAGGGAGACATCGTCCAGATTGAGTAGTGCCTTGTACGTTATGCCATCCGGCCCCGGCGCCGTAGAGCGGCGAATACTAAAGAGTGCTCGGCGGACTTCGTTTAAGATGATGTCGGCATCAAGTTCTGGGTTAGGTGGAGGTAGATTGGGTGGATCTGCCGACTGAAGAGATGTGGGTATATAAGTGTCCCGTAGTTGGCCAATTACGTCGGTGCCCTTTTGGAGCTCTAGTTGTATTAGACGTTGTGTATTTACTTGTGTCTGAGATTTAGTGGTTGTTGGATCCAAGAGAGCGCGTAGGAGGGACCACGTGCGTTTAGTGCTTAATGTACCCTTCAGGTCGTTACAAAAGGTTGCCCAGTTTGCGCGGGCTAGCGTGTTCGCGTATTCTTCTGCCTCGCGAGTGAGAGCGGCTATGCGGAGTCTCACTTTACGATTTTGTCGCTGGTGACGCCAGCGCTTGAGAAGTCCCTGTCGGGCCTCCCATAGATGAGCCAGATGCGGATCAACCTGCGGTGCCTTAGGGGTATTTTTAATGCTTTTGCTGTTCGCCTATTTGGCCTTCACCAGACGGTCTGTCCAGTCAGTGACAGTACGGGGTTCTGTCGAATCAGTTGCCAAATATGAACGCAATTTATCCCAGTCAGTGAGAAGCTGCGAACGAGGGTTGAAAATCTTGGATTCATAAGATATAACAGTGGAGACTGGAAAATGGTCACTTCCAAGGCTATCCTGGAGCACCGTGTGAGATTTAACGATTATGTTCGGTGTGGCCCATGTGAGATCGGGTGTGGTGTCGCGGGTGACGGTTGCGCCAATGCGAGTGGGTACGGAGGGGTTTGTGATCAGGCTAAGGTCTTAATCAGCCATTGCGGTAGAAATCAGGTTACCTTTGGGGGTATCCGAGTTGTATCCCCAGTGCGTGTGACGGGCATTAAAATCACCCACCACAAGAAGGTTTGAGGAACGGAAGGAGCCCAGGATACCCGGAATAACTCTGCCTTTATCTTTAGGATTGCTGTATATGTTAAAAATAGTGAGGCCATATGTGTGTCCTGGTGAGCTTAGCTCTATCGCGGTATATTGAGCGCCCTTGCTGTCGGGCGTGTTTGTCGGTGTGCGGTCTAGTACTGGCATGGATGCGAGTGTCAGGATTGCCGTACGTGGTGTAAGGGCTGCCGTGTGATAACCGCGGATATGAATGCGATTTGTTTCCGTCTCTTGCAGAGCGATGACATGGGGGGATTAGGGTAGTTTGCTATATATGCGGCTAGTTGTGCTTGTTTTCGGCGTATGCTGCGACAGTTCCATTGCCATATAATTGTTTCTGCTGGTGTGTTGGACTGGTGTCGCCGCCGACGTTTTCGCGTGTTATTGTTCTGCGCCATGTTGCTGGTCTGGATAGAGTGGATGAGGACAGGCAGCGGGTTCAACTGCGCGCTGCTTGCGAGGCAATTCCTGATGCGGTACAAGTTCTAAAATCTTGTTAATGCCGGCTTCATGTTTTTCCAAGCGTGTGTTAATCGTAGCTTCTATCCTGTCAGCCATGGACTGTATCAACTGTGCATGGGCTAGTATGAGCTGTTGTTGCATCGCTCCGAGTTGTTCAGCAACTATAGTATTTATTATGGTAGTGATTTCTGAGCGAAATTCAGCGGAACGTATGTACTGTTTAACCGCCTCTTGAGGTGTAATAGGGGAGTCAGGGTTTCGAAAAGAAGTGGGAGTGGAGGCTGCTTGGACGGACAACTCACCGCTTTTAGCAGAGCCGGCTTCTTTCTCGGGTGCAGTGGTCCGGAGTGACTGCGTGTCCTGGGTCTCCTGGATGTGGGATGCGCAATCACTGGCTTTCGAGGTACAGGCCCGTGGCTCGGTGGCGTCTGTCTCGGTACCACTGGGCACCCGAAGGGGTTGAAGTGCGAAATCGCGTTGCGAAGTTTTATATCCGGCGTTCACGGTGTCCACACTGCGCTTTTCCGTGTGGTCTTTGCTATCTTGGTTGTCCGACGGTTCTGAGGTCTCGGTCTCCACGGTCTGCTCCAAAGGTGTCTGGGCACCCGTGGTGGCCGCTGGATTTTCCTTCCTCAGTGGTGGGAGGGGTGGCCATTGTTCTGTGCTCTTGTTCCAAGCTTTCTTTGGATGGATGGCGAGTGCCTTGCTTGGACCGTTTTTCTGATTCCCTTTCGTGGGAAGTGTTGTGCTGTTGCTATATCCTTGAAGTTCTCCCGGCCGGTCGGCTTGGGTTTGGTTAAATTTGGGCCGATGCTCAGTCTCGTGCTCCTGCTCAGTCTTGTTCTTCTGCGCATTCTTTTGCTTCTGCTCAGGCTTTTGGTTCTTCTGCATTTGGCTCTGTGCAGCAACGTCTTTATAATGATGACGTCGGATTACGGCTTCATCAGCTTTGCTTGTCTTTTTCCCTCTTGTGGTGTAGTTTTTCTGTCTTGCCGGGCAGTTCGTGTCAATGGTGGAGTGGTCAGATGTATCGCAGACGATGCAGTACTTTTTGCAATCGACATGTCCTGGTGGAGGATTGCGTACTCCGCAATTGTAGCATCTTTTCTCCTGCGGAGTGGGACAAATGTCAGCACGGTGCCCTATTTTCAGGCAGCATCCGCAAACCTGCATCACTGGTCGGAATGGTTTGCACCTGTATTCGATGCCGCTGAAGTAGACAAACCGTGGCACTGCTTTGCCTTCAAAGGTATATAGACATGCACCCTTGGTGCCGAAAGGCCTCGCTTGAATGATGTTGGTTTGTTGGGGATATGTTTCCGTGCAGTTTAGTAATTCCTCTTCTGAAGGTATCGGTAAGGCGCCGGTAATGATGCCTTTACATGAGTTATCTGGTGAGGCTGCATAAGCGCTCATTGAATATTCCTTTCCTCCTAGATTGATTGCTTGGATGTTGCATATCTGTTCAGTGAGGTCCGGATCTGGGGTGCTCAGAATAGCGATGTTTTGCTCTGGCTTGATGCTGCTTGTCTGCCACGACGTCGTTAGCGCTAGCGCATGGAGCTCACATCTACCTCTCACCACCACCATGTACTACTTGAAAACGCTATTGCGGCGTCCATTGATCCAGGAAGCCAGCTATGCGTCCTTCCTTTCCAAAAAAGGCATGCGAGTTTAGAACGATGTCAACGCCAACGCCAATAACAGAATGAACGCTGACGACCTAGGGCTTCAGTACCGCGTTCCTGCCTCAACGTTGTGAATGCCAACGCATGCGGCGCACATCCGTCACTACCGCCACGTAGCATAAAGCGCGACTGAGGTGACCACTCTCCCAGGGGGCCAGTTGTGCTATTTCCCTTCGAAGCTCCCGTTCTTCATCCGTTTGGGCGCAGCCTCGGAGCGGCTGAAGGTCGAGTAGTCGGAACGTGTAGTAAAGGAACAGGACGTAGTAAAGCTTACGTTTTAAAAAAATTGCCGTGTCCGGATTAACGTCCCAAAGGAACGCAACACACCCTCTTAGAGGTACACCGCACTGAAGGGTTTCGGATTAGTTAGACCACACGGGGCTCATAAGTGCTAGGAACGCTCAGCACACAGGCGTCCATTTCGCTTGGAATCGAAATGCGTTCGAGGATTTTTCCAGTCGCCTCCTCGATGCCATCGAAATGTTTAGTTTATGGGGTTTAATGTCCCAAAGCGACTAAGGCTATGAGAGACGCCGTAATGGAGGGCTCTGGAAATTTCGACCACCTGGGGTTCTTTAACGTGCACTGACATCGCACAGTACACGGGCCTCTAGAGTTTCTCCTCCAAAGAAATTCAACCGCCGCGGCCGGGATCGAACCCGCCATCGAAATGTCAACTAAAAAAAAAAGGCAATACAGAAACGCGGGTGTGTCTACAACGCGTGCCGAAATAGCAAGCAAGATGAAGTTCCTACAGAATAAAAAGAAAAGCAAGCGGTTCCGAAAAATATACGCGTTGAGGGTGGACTCCTGAACTAATCTGCGTGGCAATGAAATTGAGGAGCGAATGAAGAGAACCAGGAAGAGGCACTGTTGCGGATTAATTTCGGGTTAATAAATGCAATTAAATAGGCCCAGCGGGGAACGACCACTGACAGCGCACAGTATACGGCGTCTTTTGCATTTCGCCTCAGTCGAAACGCGGCCACCATGGCAGGGGTTGTATGTATGTAGTACCTGCGTCGTCCTGCTCAACAGTCGAAGACGCAAACACAGCCACGGCGCTGGATTTACTTCAGCCAGTGAGTCCCCTCTGTGGCTCGAAGGCCTTGTGCGAGGTAGACTTGGTGTGTCCCGAGCCAGTCTTCCAGGACGCTACGCTCGAGACGAACCATTTCGAAGCTCACGTAAAGAGCTTAGAAGAAGCCGGTAGTTAGGTTGGTATGTAGTTGCATATAGCCTACGAATCGGGAGCCGGTTCGCGCACGGAAAGGCTCGTTCATTGGCAAAGCCTCTAATGTAGATAGTCCATCGACAAAACCGACAGGGAACGACCGGAATTTGCGATAGGAGTGCAGAGATCACTTCGATTGCCGAACGAAGTAGAACGATACGACCGCTGGGAAGATGGCCAGAAGTCCCATTACCGGCTGAAAATTCTTGTTAGACTTCCCGTCACAAACCTTGCCTGGCCAAAACATTTCCCGACTACCATCCCTGTCCTCGGAGATGCCATCGCTCTGCATTGTATAAGCGCACCACAGGCCTCACCTTACGCTCTCACGTGTCGATCGCCCACAAAGGCCGCCGCTGTGGAAAACAGCTGTCGGTCTCGATTGCTCCAGGAAAATGCCAGAAGGTCTCCAGAGCGCCGACGATAACTTCAAGTAGACCCCCACTGAGCGCTCTCTTGAAGACCTGTGTGGGGCATGGACACCGGGCCCTTTGTGCCGCTTGCACTGATCCGGGAGTCACGTCGTGTTTGGCGCAAGGTCACGTCACCAGAGCCACTCACGCTCCTGCACGCGCTCTCCCTCCTCTCCGCTCACTGGCCTCGTGCTCCCCCTCGCGTCGATATCTTCGTCAGTAGTCACGAGACCACTGCTATATTTTTGTTTTGTTTTTTTAGGAAAGGAAATGGCGGATTGACTTTCGCACCTCGGTGGACATCTAAACGGTGCCGTAACAGAAGGGATAAACGAGGGAGTGAGAGAGAAAGGAAGGAAGAGGGTGCCGCAGTGGGCGGTCAGCGACCTGGGCATCTCTAACATGCATTGTCATCGCACAGCACAATTTCGCCGTCATCAAAACGCGGCCGCCACAGCCGGTTTCGAACCCGGGAAATCCGCCTCAGACCGTGGTGCCTCATTGGTTATGGCCATGCGACTAAGGTTATGGCCGCGCGACTAAGGTAGTGTCCACTGCTGGTTAAACGGACAATGGCGACGGCGGCGTATCACGGCAACGCCGCGAAACGCAGAAACGGGCGCCAAAGACATGCGCTCTAAAAAACTGCAGTGCCGGGATTAACGTCCTGAAGCAGTGCAAAACAAACGCAGTTTGAGGTTTACATTGCACTGGCACTGGAGGGTTTCGGATTAGACCACCCAGGGCTGTTAAGCGCCTAAGACGCGGGTTGGATCCCGGCCGCGGTATTCGAATTTCGACAGAGGTGAAATTCTAAAGGGCCGTGTACTGCGCGACGTCATTCCATGGTAAAGAACCCTAGTTGGTAGAAATTTACGGACCCCTTCACTACAGCGCCCCTCATGGCCTCAGTCGCTATGCCAGGTAACACCCTCCAATAAACGATACCTCAAAAGCGCGGCTTGGGGATGGTGGAGGGTTAAAAAAGGCCGTCAAAGGTTAGCAGGATTCAAGGGTACCTCAAAAGCGCGGCTTGCGGATGGTGGAGGGTTAAAAAAGGCAGTCAGAGGTTTGCAGGAGTCAGGGGTTGCGGATTAATTTCGACCACCTGAGGTTCTTTCTAGTGGACCGTGTACTGCGCGATGTCGGAATCCAGCGTTCGGAGGCCGTGTGGGCGGAGGCGCTTCAGTTGCGGTCCGCAAACTTTATTCTTTGCGACCGGATTAACTCATCCCAGCCGTCTGAAACTAGTATCAACAGCCTCCGCTTCTCGTCAGGAACCTGCCGACACTAACTTTTCGCGGTTTAGACCACCACATCAAGAGGCAAGTCCATGTCTTTTCCTCACAGCGCTGCGCTAAGAGGCTCAGCCTCGCGACGCAGCAGCCACCGATACCGAACGCTGCTTGAGACGCAGCTTCGCGCTCGGACCACCGGCACGTCGGTGCCTCGAAGGCGGCATGGAACCCATTGCAGTAGAGGGAGAAGACATATCACCCTCGGAACTGACATCTAACAACGGCTGGCAATCAGCGCACGACAAGCGATGCTCAAGTCGCAACTATCCTCCCCCCATTACTCCGAATCAGCCGCCGGCCTCGGCCGGTCGCCTGCCCCGGCCGCCCCTGACGGCGGACAGAACGTGCAAGGCGCGCTTCCGCACTCCATACATCGTCAAAAAGAGGTATTGGGATGCCATGTGCGCCGCCGAGGCAAACGCCAGCCAGGCTTCAACCAGTAACGCTCCATCCCAACACCGCAACCGTACCACGACCCGCAAGCCCCAGGCCCCGCGGCTCACCTCGAAGTCCTTCCCGGTGCTGCAGCCTGCCGCACCGAAACAGCCGCCTAGCACTAGCAAGCCCAAGGCCCGGTCCCGCACCTGGACAGGAACCAGGCCACCACCACCTCCAGTCCCCCCGAGGCCACCTGCCCAAGCACCCGGCCGCTGCACCACCAATCAGGTGAGCTGGGCAGGCGTAGTCTCCCAAAACTCCGCCAACCCCCTCTATGAAGAGCTGTTGCGTGTCCGCGTGCAGCTCGCCTCCCTCTAAACTACCAACCTCCACCTCCAGGCCCAGCTGCGTGCTCATCAGCAGGCCCAAACCCCTACACCGGGCACAGCAGCCCCTCCGCTCCTACCCCTACTACTCCAACTCCACCTCGCCATACTCTTCCACCTCCACCCCCCCCCCTACTCACTAACCACCAGCCAAGAAGCGGGCTGCAACTCCCCCTACCTCATTGACCACAGGAACCCCGGCCGAGATAAGCCTCCCAAATTCGAAGAACTCATGGAAGCCAGAATTCCGGCTGCGGTGCAGACGGCCATTCAAGCCTTCGCCAATGAATCCTCCAGGCTCACTACCCGTCTAGACGAATTGGCTCGCCAAATTGACGAAAGAATTAAGGAGCAAGAGGCTCGCTACGCGGCAGCTTGTGCCGCCGCGCGGTCTAAAAAGCAAGCCAAGCTCCACACCCTCTCTAACTCCTCCACGGCGAACGACACCATCAGTGATGGCGAGGCCACGCACTAGCCCCACCATCTGGCAGTGGAACTGTCGCGGCTTTAGTTCCAAGCGGGGACTGGTTCACCAGTTCCTAAATCGGTCAGACGGCCCCAACGTGCTCGCGCTGCAAGAACCCTCTAATCCCCTTACCCTACCCAGCTACCTTCCCATCGTCTCCATTTCCCCTACACCCCCTCGGGTTGCATTCCTTGTACGCCGTGCGCTCGCTACCATCTCCCACACCTTAGACGTCACTGAAATAGATCATCTCCTCATCGAACTAGTGCCGTAGCACAATCGGGATAGCAGTCTCTTCATCCTCAACGTATACAGCCACCCGAGGTACCTGCGGCACTACTTCTAACGACTATTCACGCTTGCCAAGCGCGCCGCACAAAAATGCCTCCTCCTAATTGTAGGAGACTTCAACGCCCCACAAACGGCCCGGGGCTACACAACCGACACCCCAAAGGGACGCAGGGTATGGCTCGCAGCTCAACAGGCTGGCTTCTCCCTTATCACAGACCCCACCACCCCTACTCGCATTGGGAACAGCGTCTGCGGAGACACTACTCCCGACCTCACCTTCACCCACCGCCTCCCCGTCGCTGAGTGGTGTAACACCCAGGAGAATCTCGGTAGTGATCACTACATTATCGAGATTCTCCTACAATAAGGCCAAACGCGCAGACCCCCTCGTGGTGCTACCATCACGAAGTGGGACTCATTCCGCACTTCCCGAGCAGCTAGTACTCTAAACACCATATCAGACATAGCTACTTGGACCGACCAACTCCAGCGTGACGTCCGCGCCGCGACTCGCCTCCTCCCAGAGGACTGCCCTGCAGGCGCAATGGATTCCCATCTCATGCACTTATGGGAGGCCAAGGCGGGTCTTGAGCGGCGGCGGCGGCGTCAGCGCTGGAATCGAACGCTCAAACGCCGGCTGGCTCAGGTCAACAAGGAGATTGAGACACATGCCATGACCCTATCTCGCCAAAATTGGGAATCCCTCTGTAACAGGTTCGACGGCAACATCAGCCTGCCTCAGACCTGGAACCTATTCCGCCATCTCATTGATTCGACTCAGTCCAAGACACACCAGCACCACAACCTCACAAAGCTCATACACACATCTGAGGCCTCCCCGCAGGAACTCCTCGAGGAGCTTTGTGATCTCTACTTCCCCACATATCCCTCCGCAGACCACCCTGACTACTCAGGCTCACCCAACGACCTCCTCTGCCGACCGATCACCGAGGCAGAAGTCAGGGCAGAACTTCAGCGCCTCAACACGTCCTCAGCTCCTGGCCCCGACCGAGTGCACAACAAGGCACTCCGCAACCTTGATTCCCCCTCCGTCAAAGCCATAACCGAACACTTCAATGAATGCTGGATGCGCGGCGCCCTCCCACCTCAGTGGAAAGACGCCAAAGTAGGCTTTATTCCCAAATCCGGCAATGCACTTCCCCCGTTAACCTTCGTCCCGTCTCCCTTACTTCGTGTGCGGGCAAGCTCATGGAGCACGTTCTCCACACCCGGCTCAGCCGATATCTGGAGAATAACAACCTCATGCCTTCGTGCATTTTTGGTTTCCGCCCAAGTTAATCCACCCAGGACGTCTTTCTACAACTCAAACACCACATCCTTGACTTCCCCGCGGGCGACACCAAGGCTATCCTCGGTGTCGACCTGACAAAAGCTTTCGATAACGTTACCCACGCAGCCGTCCTGAAGGCTTTCACGCCCTAGGCGAAGGTCCGCGGATGTACAATTACGTTGGTGACTTTCTCTCCAAACGCGCAGCCACACTCACCTTGGGTGATCACCAGCTCCCCGGTGTCTCACTGGGAGCACGGGGAACGCCTCAGGGTGTTGTGCTGTCTGCTATCGTCTTCAACATAGCCCTTCTCCAACTCCCTCTCCAATTCGCCCAAGTTCCCGACATACATTTCAGATTCTATGCTGACGACATCACTGTGTAGGCCAATCGAGGCAGTGATGGCTACATAGAACACAACCTACAACTGGCCCTCAACATCATCGACTCGTACGTTCGCGTGCGCGGCCTAGCCTGCTCCCCTTCCAAATCAGAACTCTTCCTTTACTGCCCCATGCCGCACGACCCCGCCAACCCCCCATATCACTTAAACTAGGGAATCATCCAATTCCCCTCGTCTCTAAGATACGCATCATGGACCTTGTCCTACACTCCGACGGCGCGCACGGCGACACCATCCAAGCTCTCCAGACCCAAACTCAGCAAGTCACCCGTCTAATTCGACGCGTGGCGAACCGGCGCGCAGGTCTGCGAGAGCAGACCACTCTACGCCTCACCCAAGCCTACATCACGAGCCGCACGGCGTACTCATTCCCCTACCTCCCCCTAAAGCAGAAGGAACGGGACCGCATCAACACGCTCCTCAGGAGCTGCACGAAGGTCGCCCTCCGCCTACCTCCCAGCACGTCTACTGCCCGGCTCCTCAACCTCGGTACCCACAACACGTTTGAGGAGCTTGCAGAAGCTACTCTAACAGCGCAGCTGACTCGATTGTCGAGTACCGCGGCAGGCTGCACTCTGCTCTGTCAGCTAGGCATCGCCCCGATCATCCATCCTACCGAGGTGGCCCCCCTACCTCCAGACCTACGCTCCCATCTCATCATCCATCCCATCCCTAAGAACATGCACCCGGAGCACGACAGAGAACGCAGGGCAGCCCGCGCCAAAGCGCTGCACAAGCTTTGCCGCGACAGTTCCGAGGTAGCCTATGTGGACGTGGCAGCGTACTCGTCGGGCTCTCGCATGGTCCTTGCCGTCGCTAACAATCAGACCCGATTACTCGCATCAGGCTCCATCACCACAGACTCATCAGAAATTGCAGAGGAAGCAGCCATTGCGCTCGCTCTCGTCTCCACCTGTGCCACAAAGATTCCCTCCGACTCAAAATCCGCCCTGTCCAATTTCTCTAAAGGCTTGATATCCCGCACCGCGGCACGGCTTCTGCGCTTCTGGCACCCCACCCGCCCTGTAACCTTATCTGGGCCTCCGCACACGCAGGCCTCCCGGGTAACGAGGAGGTCCACTCCCTCGCCCGAGGTCTCAGATTCCGGGCTGGAGTTGGACACCCTCCGCCATCCCAGGAGCGTCTGCTTACCTTCAGAGATATCCTTACCCACTACCGAGATACCCGGCGCGTTGACGCACCACCAGCTCCCTCTCTAACCCTAACCCAGGCGTCCCACTGGCGCCGACTCCAGACCAGTACTGCTCCTTACCCTATTCTTCTGCATGCCCGCTACCCCGATCAGTTCCTTTCCTCCTGTAAGCTCTGCGGGAAACCGGGAGACTTTATTGATATCCTTCTCACATGCCCCACCTTCCCACACCCTCCATCCCCAACCACGGCGGAGTCATACTGGGAGACTCTCCTGGCCAGCTCCGCAGCTGCTGACCAGCGCCGCATAATTACCGACGCCTTGAAGCGGATAGACCTCCAAGCACTGTCTTTTGCCCTTTAAGGCAACCCCCTGAGGGTTGCCTCGTGCCACGTAAGGCGAGGCAGGGTTTGCCGCCTCTGCATTGCTTGGAAATAAATGTTTCAACCACCACCACCTGCCCGATTTCATTCCAAGCTAAAGAACCACAGATGGTAGAAATTTCCAGAGGCCTTCACTACGGCATCCATCATAGCTTGAGTCGCTTTGCGAGGTAAAAACCGGCCATAAATGATGCATCAAAAGCGTGGCGTGCGAATGGTGGAGGGTTAAAAAAGGCAGTCAAAGGTTCGCAGCAGTCAAGGATTGCGGATTAATTTCGACCGCCCGAGGTTCTTTGACGTGCACTGGTATCGCCCAGCAGACTTCATAAGCGTTTCGTCTCTATGGGAACGTGGCTATGGACACGTGACACATACGTGCGACATACTGCAGTTAGTGACTGGGGGAAAATTAGCTGCGGTTGAACTGCTGTTGAACCTGATTAGAGAGCGCAAGTTATGGCGTATCGGCCAAGTAGACGCGCCTTGGCGTGTGTAACGTTAAGTGCGTTCCGGACACTGGATAGTCAGGGCGGCCACCCTGCCACAATGACAGGTGGCAGTTAATAGCTGATCGAGAGTACTCACCCAATGAACGCTGCGGCCAATTGCTGCAGTGCCGCCTGTCTGCCCCAACGTCGTCAGCGCTAACGCATGGAGCCCGCATCTATCCCTCAGCACCACCACGTACCTGAAAGCGCTATTGAGGCGTCAATTTACCCGGGGAGTTAGTTTTGCGCCCTTCCCTTCCACAAAAGTCACCCGAGTCTATGACGTTGTCAGCGGCAACGCCAGTAACACACTGAACGCGGATGGCCTATGGCTTTAGTGTCGCCTTGCTGCCACAACGTTATCAGTGCCAACGCATGCAGTGCACATCTCTCACTACCGCCACGTAGCTTAAAGAGCGATTGAGGTGCCCGCTGTTCCAGGGGACCAGTGATGCTGGTTTAATTTCGTTTCGAAGCTTCCATTATTATTGGTTACGCCGCAGCTTCGGAACACTTGAAGGTAAAGGAGTCGGCGAAACGTGTAACAGGACGTAGTAAAGCTTATGCTTTAAAAAAATTGCTGTGTCGGAATTAACGTCCCGAAGCAACACACGCTCTTTGAAGCACACCGCACTGCAGGGTTCCGGATTAATTACACCAACCCGGGGCTCTTAAGCGCTAAATAAACTCAGCACACGGGCGTTCGTTGCGCCTCCATCGAAATCCGTTCGAAGTTTTTCAATCGCCTTGCAGTCGTCATATATAAACGTAGGTGTCTCTACAACTCGTGCTAAAGTAGCAAGTGAGATGATGAAGTTCCTGCAGAATAAAAATAAAAGCAAGCGATTTGCAAAAAATATAAGCGTTAGGGGTGGACGCCTGAACTAATCTGTGTGACAATGAAATTGAGGATCGAGTGAAGAGAACCAAGAATAGACACCTTTGCGGGTGAATTTCTGGTTAATAAATGCAATTAAATTGGCCCACCGGGGAACGACCACTGACAGCGTACAGCATTCTTTTGTATTCCGCCTGAATCGAAGCGCGGTCACCATGGCAGGGAGTGAACCTGCGTCGTCCAGCTCTGCAGTAGAACTCGCAAACGCAGCCACCGCGGTGGGTTCACCTCAGCCACAGAGTCACACTGGCCAAGAGGTGCACAGCTGAAGTGTAAGGGTTGCCTAAAACACTGTTTGGTACGGGTAGTTCGTGGTGACTGTTAACTGGATAATTATGACAGCACTGATAGTGGCCCTGTGTAGTACATAAGGCTGTAGCAGTTATTATTAATGCATGCAGCTATTCTATCATTTTCATAATGGCTTTCCCGATATGAAGCTGTTTTAGGATTGGTATTCTTTGTTCTTGTTGACAGATATTGCGTGTTGTTATTGCTTGCTGATTTCTTGTTTTGGTCTCCTTACAGGGAAAAAGTAGTGTGTACGTGCTTGTCGCTAATGCTGCCACCACTTTGCTCTCAGAAAGTAAGACACCTGCTTTTCGTTTTTTGTATGGATACGTGAGTACTCTGTTTACTCAGCAAAAAAAAATGCATCGGCTAAGGTATTGTTTAACGCAAACAGCTCAGCGATAAGCTGATCCCGCAGGTGCGATGGCGTTACTGGGCACAGCTGGGTCAGAAGCCTCCCTCTTGCTTTTGTGAGCAGCCTTGTTGAGCAGCGATGCTCTGTTTTATGATGAAGTCTGTTGGGGTTGCCTTCTGCTTCACCTACAGTTTTGTTAAGCCGTTGGTAACGGTTTCTCGCACGAGCACACCGAATCTTGGCTGCCAACTGCGGTTGATCTGACGGTCCCGTGTCTGCCATGGCGAAGGTGCTGCTTGCAGCTGTTGCGCGCAGTCATGAAGTGCAGCCACTCCACAGCATCCATATCGAGCCTGTCATGACTCTGAGGTCTTGTAGTAGGTTGTCATGCCCGCCCACCGATCAGCCCCGCAAATGGACGAAAGACGCTGCAGGACAGTGCTCAGTGGTGCGGGGGCTGGTAGACCGATGTATGGAAGACGAAGAGGAAAGCCAAACGACAGCTACAGGAAGGAACGTCATGTGTAGGTGTGTGCGTGAGAGTTCGCATAGTGGCAGGCGCTGTGCCACAGAGCTGTGTACGAAATGGTTGGGAGTGGCCGGTGAGCTGGCGACGAAGGGACTGGCCAAAGGCGGAAACCCCGACTGCTGCACAGCGCGCCGTCCTGGCATAATGTGTCACCCGGTCTCGCGATGGCCTGCAGGGGGGAGCAAGGATGCCTGCATACCAGCCGTAAGGTTGCGCAACTCGCATAATTTTTTCATCCCTCTCCTAGCGACCTCCTTCATCGAAGTATCTCAAATATTCCAAGAGCTGGCCGGGCCAAAATGCCTTCTTTGCACAGAAGGAAAAATGAGTGGTGATGAATGACTGTGATCCCTAGTTCAGTGCGTTTAGCAGGACAGGGAAATATCTGGATCGGTGTGAATGCACTCGGCAAACACTCCTCTCGAGTTAATTATCTGCACGCTCACTGGTACCCACTATTCTGCTATACGCCCTGTGTCCCCCTATTGTAAAGCACCTCTTTTATTACACCCACAGAACGGCTTTGATAGGCAAATATTACCATTTGGAGCCAAACAGGCGCACTTAGTGCAGTCGAACTTGTACGCGCGCCACAGTGGATCCATGGAGTAGCGCTCATCGGGTGACACATCAGGCAGTTGGGATTTCGTTGGTTGGTTTGTGGCTTTTAACGTCCCGAAGAGACTCAAGCTGTGGGGGATGATGTAGTGAAGGGCTGCAGTAATTTCAACCACCTGATGTTCTTTGGACATCGCTGAAGCAGGGGCAGGCTGAGCTCGAGAAAGCTTAACTGTTTATTCTTGTGAAAAATGAAAATAGGAGCTCTGTATACAGGGTAGAACAGTTTTATACCTTGCATGCCGCCTAGGGAAGGTTCCCTACGACATACTCTGGGAGAGCGGTTTCATTAAAGTGCAGGACATCTCTACCGAGTGGCCATTATTTCAAATTAGCATTCTTCAGCGGTGCACAGTTAACTGTTTATTCTTGTGAAAAATGAAAATAGGAGCTCTGTATACAGGGTAGAACAGTTTTATACCTTGCATGCTGCCTAGGGAAGGTTCCCTACGACATACTCTGGGAGAGCGGTTTCATTAAAGTGCAGAAAATCTTGGCCCAGTGGCGATTATTTCAAATTAGCATTCTTCAGGGGTGCCCACAGTTTTGTGCAGCAGCTAAAACGTAAAATAGCTCCTCGACAGGCAGCGGAAGAAAGCGGTTCCGGCCCGATAGCCGCGGCGTTGATGCAGCCCTTACCTGGGGCGGCGCCGGCCACCGAACCGAGTGGCTACACAGCACCGTAAAATAAAAACATCGATATGGCTGGCAAACCTTCTCAGAAAGCTAAAAAATTAGACCAATTCGAAATCATTCAATGGAACTGCAGGGGTTTTAGAGCTTACAAAAAACGGTCACATCTCCAGCTCTACCTGCAGTCCCTTGGTGACATGCCGGCGCTTCTTGCTTTGCAAGAGCCTGGCAATGATGCTAAATTCTCTGGGTATAGCTCGTTTCAGGGGGGCCCCTCGACCTGCATCCTGGTGCATAAAGCATACACCGCAATTCAGGTCGATTTGGATCTGGAGACTGAGCAGGAATACACCATGGTGAGGGTTCTGCCTCTCAGGCGCCGCGACCCGTCAATACATGTACTTAATGTGTATTGCTCCCCGCATAAGCCGCGTGTTACTTTCAGCGAAATTTTCTATCGTGCTCTCAAATCGGCTAACAATGAACCCCTGGTGATCATTGGGGATTTCAACGCACCCAGTCTACACTGGGGCTATCACTTCGAGAAAGCCAGGGGACGCAAGCTGGCGGAGCTCATCTCCACCCTTCGTCTTACGTTGCTCACGGATCCGTCTTGCCCCACACGTGTGGGCAACTCGGTCACCCGTGACACGTGTCCTGACTTATCTCTAGTTAGGAACACTACAAACGCCACATGGGAGAACCTGGGCGATACCCTGTGCAGCGACCACCGCCTTCTCCGCATCACGCTTTTGGCGAAGGCAGCACGTAAAAAATGGGGACAGGCGAAAATAACCAATTGGCAGGCAGCAATTTCGAACTCAGGACGTCCCTCCCGTACTATTCTCCGACGGCTATGCGGAGTGGGCAACACAGGTCACCAACATACAGAAACAACACACGCGGACACTTCACACCACCGACGAGATACCCGCAGTGGACAATCACCTCCTGCATCTGTGGGAGGCGCGCCGGAGCTTAACAAAACGATGGAATAAACACAAGACGAATCGAAAGCTTAGAGCTCGCATTGCACAACTTACAGAGCAGCCTGCGGCATATGCCGCCCAGCTCACAGACACCAATTGGATAGAACGCTGCAAATAGGCAGCGCGTCAGATGAGCTCAAAGGGGTTGGCGTCTCTTACGCAGCCTCATCCACCCTTCTCAAACGAAAGGGGAGACGCAAAACCAGCTCCGGCGGGCTCTGCACGGGTACCAAGGTACGACGGCGCAACTTGGGGACACTTTGAGCGACAGGTATCTCTGCCACACAAATGACCCGGTTGGGCCCGAGTACACCTACTCCGGCAAGCCAAATCAGAATTTAGACGCCCCTTTTGAGTTGCATGACCTTAAGGCGGCCCTGGATAAAATGCGCCGAGGTGGGGCACCGGGTCGGGATGGCATAACAGTGAAACTGTGGGCGAACCTCTCCGACTCTGCATACCTACATTTGCTACAATACATAGATCTGGGATGGGTGTCCACTCCCACTCGAATGGAAAACATCGCTTGTAACGTTCATCCCCAAAGCAGGTAAAGCCGTGACTACGGACAACTTGAGACCCATCTCATTAACCTCGTGTGTGGGAAAGCTCATGGAGACGATCGTTCGGGATCGCCTCTCTCCATACATGGAGGGTAAGGGCCTCTTTGCAGAGACTATGTTCGGGTTCCGCCTGCACATGTCTGCACAGGATGTCCTACTCCAACTACACAGGGACATAATACAACCCACAACCATGCAACAAAACGACAAGGCCATTCTCGCCCTCGATCTTAAGGGGGCGTTTGACAATGTTAAACATGGCACCATACTCTCTAACTTGAACACCACTAACTGCGGGGCGAAGGTCTTCGCCTATGTCAGACTTCCTCTCTGCGCGTCAGGCACTCCTCCGGATCGAGGACGAGGAATACGGCCCCTACTCTATGGGTACACGAGGTACACCATAGGGGGCGGTGTTATCACCGCTCCTTTTCAACATCACCATGATGCACCTGCCCGGCCGACTGGCTCAGGTGGAGGGCATAAAACACGCACTCTACGCAAATGAAATTACAATCTGGACCACCGAGGGGAGCCTTGGGGAGATGGAGGACCGCCTTCAGCAGGCCGCCTCCATAGTCGATGCATATGCTGCCGACTGTGGTCTCCAATGTGCTCGCGCCAAATCAGAGCTTCTACACGTCAGGACAAACCACAAGGACAACACGTCTCTACACATATCTCTGTCGGGCGGTCCCATCAGAGAAGTGGCAGAGCTCAGGATCCTGGGTCTGTTCATCAATAACAAACTTAGGCCGGACTCTACTATAGCGAAACTCAAGAGCATAGGTGACCAGGTAGGACGCATGTTCCACCGTGTTTCCAACAAGCGGGGTGGTCTGCGGGGCAGGGACGCGCTACGGCTCGCCTATGCCTTCGTGACCAGCCGGATCCTCTACGCCGTGCCGTACCAATGCACCACCAAACAACAAGACGAGCGCATTGACGCCATCATCAGGAAGGCAACAAAGCGAGCAGTGGACCTGCCGGTGGCTACCTCCAACGCCAAACTGAAGGCGTTGGGAGTGGTAAACTCCTATCAGGAGTTGCGGGAGGCCCACCTCGTGAACCAATATACGCGGCTATCGCCGACGGTTCCTGGGCGCCGCCTGCTAAACCGCTTACACATCCAACACACATGCATACCAGAGGGGACGGAGAACATCCCGGTGCTGTGGCGCCACACGCTCTGGGTCGCTCCGCTCCCGCGTAACATGGACATGGCTTCACATGAAAGCAGACGACAAGCGCGGGTTCGCACGCTTGAGAGGCAATATGGATATAAAGAGGGCGTCAACTACGTGGACATCACAGGGCCGTCGCCCGCGGGATTTTTCACGGCTGCCGTAGTCCACCGTGGAATGAATGTCGATGGGCTATCTTTTCGGGCCCCAAATTCAACACGAGTGGAGGAAGTCGCCGATCCAAAATCGAAAACGGTTATCACAGACTCTCGGCGGGCCTGTGAACATTATCTTGCAGGCGAAATATCACCTCTTGCCTCGCAAATTCTAAGACGCGCTCTCGCCGATCCAACTCGCACAAAAGTGATCTGGGCTCCTGGCCAGCAGGGTCTACGAGGCAATGAGGCCGCTGATGCGGCCGCCCGAGCGCTCACACACCGGGCTCCTCATCCTAGCTCTCCTGGCTCAGAAGCTCATAAACCGCTTCTGCGGTTCCGCGAAATCCTAATTCATTATTGCGAAAGCCACCGTCTCTACCCGGCACCTGCCAAGGGACTAAGGCGGAGGAGCGAACTCAGCGGCGCCTGCAGACAGGAAACCTTCTCTGTCCTGCCATAGCAAAACACTTCGATCCGAACACAGATGGGCGCTGCCCGCACTGTGGAGAGATCTGCGATATCTTTCACATGGTGTGGGCATGTACTCAGAATCCTCACCTTCCCCCTTTCCCCACCCCCACCCGAGAGGCATTGGAGACTGCCCTCCTCAACTGCTCCACGCTGGAGTCCCAAAGGGCTCTGGTCAAGCGGGCGCGAGACGGGGCCTCGTCGTGCGGTGTCCCGGACTAAGGATACCGACCATGCAGCAGGGTTTTTTAACCCTCAAGCCCTCTTTGAATAAAAGTTTTTCACCACCACCACCACCACCACAGTTTTGTGGCATCGTGGTGTCTACACAACTGGGTGGACCCCCCCCTCTGTGGTTAAAAGTTGTAACTATATCTGCTGCTGATCCTAAGGTAGGTGGTTTAATCTCTGCCGTAGCCACCGTATTTAGTTAGAAATGAAACTCAAAAGGCGCCAGTGTGCTGTGCGATGTCAGCGTACGTACGTTTATGCACCGTAGGTGTCCCTAGGGGTCCAAGTGCCGCTGTGGCATGCTAACCCTTACATGGCGATTCCGAAAGACTGAAGGCTTTCAAGCTTTCACCATACTCCCCCAAATCCAAACCACTCTTCCACTGGCTGCAGTATCCTCCTTATTTCTTGTTCGAAGTGCCATTAGTGAAGACGGCCGCTGTGCAGGAAAATGGGCAATTGCAGGCTATCATGAGCCTTCAACACATCTAGTTATTGTTGTAAGTAAAAATAGATTACCACGGCTACTTTTGGATGACGGGCTCCCGGCCGTCGTAATGTCAAAACCAAGATTCAGTATGACACATCATTTAGCACGCCCTTTATTATAACAAGCTTGATCGGCAGTATGTTCAACACCACATTGCTATAGACACCCCTGCGATTGCACGTTGCAAAAGGCAGCTTTTAAATCAGAATGTGAGGCACTCGTGCGCCTTCATCGGGCTTGTGGGGTTCGTCGAGATGGGAGGACTGCTGGAGGGAGTAACTTGCTCGCACTCTTCTGCACACTGTACACCGGCTGTCGCTGTTGTACGTGCTTCTTGGCTGCTGAAGTTTTTCCTGGACATGGCGTTGTCGTTGAGGGCGAAATGAGGATTATTAGAATGCAAAACAATAAAAAGAACATTGCTGCAGCAAACGACACGCATTCCCACAAATTTCCCGTAGAAGCACCTGTACGCCACCTTGTGTATGTGGTTGGTCAGAAGTTTCCAAGCCACATGGTCTGCTTTTGAGCCACATGGCGGTACATTTACGTCGTCTACGCAGATGAATATATCTATACGGAGTAGGAGAACCATCTTTCTCACCTTTCACAACCTTGTTAGATTCACAGCGGTGTTAAAGACCTGGCTGCTCAAAGCAGACCATATGGCCTGGGAACTTTTGACTACATCTGTACATCTATAGGGCCTCCATATAAGCAAAGGGGTGGGAGCCCCGTCAAGCTACTGAGTTTGTGGCTTTTTGCTCCTACCCTAGCATTTCTTTTCTGTTGTTCAGGACAATAAATGCTGAATAAAGTTGATTGAAATTTATAAGTTGGGTGTTGAGAAAAGGTGCAGCTCTGTGAACACACTAACCAGTTTTATCACCAAGGTCACATAACGCGGTTATGTGTGCTGTGTACAGTTGTTGAGAAAAATGAGAAGCAAGAAATTTTATGCACAATAATGCATTTTTGGTTACCTCTTCCGTAAATCTGGTAAATGTTTAGATATTTTAAGCAAAGATGAAAACTAGTTTAACAGAAAAGGTCTGCTTGCCACGCATATTATGCAGGAATAAATAAAATGAATGCTGAAACTTTCTCATACTGCTCATGACCTACATGTATAGAGTGTATACAGCCCGATTACACTGCATGAACGGTGCTAATAGAGTTCACGCTTACTAAGACAAGCTGGTCGTTACTATTATCCAGGTTAGTTCCGTAGTGTGAATCAAAAGTGAGTTAAATGATAGCGAGTGAGGCCTAAGGTCGCTGTTCTGCATTGAAACACGAACCCTGAAGCATTTGTACATGCGTCAATGAGTTGGTTTAATGGTATTTAACTTCACAAAAATAAACTATTGCACAAATGCAAATGAAGTGGCAAAGACATGCGAGACAGATGTTGCTCCTGAATGGCTTTGGTATATGCAGTCCCGAAGCGACAAATGGGCGAGGAGCGCTGTAATGGAGAGCTCCGGATTGATTTCGATCATCTGAGGCTCTTCAACGTGTACTGACACCATACAGCAAGTGGGTTCGAACCCGCGACCTTGAGATTGGCAGCCGCCACCACGGAGGTTGCTGAAAGTCTTAAATTGGCTGAAACCACTCACTTTCCCAGAACTTATTTGTTAACGAAATTTTTCGAAACGTCACTGGAAACATTAAGTATGCTGGACATTAATAAATGTCTTTCGAGTATCCTTTAAAAAAGTAGTGCGCTGTTCCCATTAGATATTTGCGCGTATGGAAGGACAGCTTACTCCCGTTTTACTCCCATACAGGCGTATTCCTGTTCAGAGTGCACGGACAATTGCTATGATGTACACAACACTGAATGTGGAACATACGTGAAAACATGACCAGCTGTAAGATAAGTGGCTGCTGACACAGTGCAGCAACCTACAAAACCTACAATGGTGCAATGCAAAAGTAGCTGCAAACTCACCTTCGCATTTCAGCGGACGGCAACGCCAGGCACAATTCCCGGAACCGAGGGCACCACGTCCAGAGGAAAGCGCCGACTCTGCAAACGTGTGAAAAGAAATTTGCAGGCTACATCGTACACAAGCTCATATAATATACAGAGTGCTTTTCTTTCAACTTTTCCAAATTCTTGTTTTAAACACTACGAGCGATACTTCGGTGCGGTCTGTGCAGCTGGATTGTACAGCAACAAGGCGGACACAGGGGGTGACACAGCCCTATGATTAAATGATTAAGTTACAAATTAACTAATAAACTTTTATTGTTTTATTTTGAACGGTAAGATTATACCGCGAAGGTGAGCACAGTTTTTTCATTTTCCTTAGAGGCCAATGGGGTTCGAAATGTCGAACATCAAAATTATGCATTTCAAAGCTTGATGAGCTAGCCTTCCGCGTTGCATATTTATAAAACGTCCGTGCGCATAGCACCGTGCCCGATATCACATTAACTGCTTTTGCGTCGCAAAATACGTAAACGGTGTGTCTATTTGTTGCATTATAAATTCAAGTCGCATCATGATATAAATGTCTTTGTTGCAATGTAAATTCAGTTTGGTTTGGTTTATTGGGGTTTAACATCCCAAAGTGACTGAGGCTATGGAGACGCCGTAGTGAATGGCTCCGGAAATTTACACCACCTGGGGTTCTTTTAACGGGCACTGACATCGCACAGCACACGGGCCTCTAGAATTTCGCCTCCATCGAAATTCGGCCGCCGGGGCGGGGATGAAACCAATTTTAATTTAATTTAATTTAATTAATTAATTTTAAATCATTCCATTTTATATTGGCAATGACGTTCGAGATATGTAATGTGAAAAATACGTATTTGAAAGCTCATTGAGCTCTTTCTCGCAACGCACATTTATATCATGGTATGACAGTATAAATTCAGGTCACACCATTATATAAATGTGCGATGCAAGAAAGAACTCAATGAGCTTTCAAATATGTTTTTTTCACATTACATATCTCGAACGTCATTGCCAATAACGAAAAAAATTTAATTAAAAACCGGGCTCATCTTCGATGCCGACGTCCTATTTTGCATTACAATCTTGTCGCACGTAATGTCCATCCTGCTGTACATACAATGCACCTGCACAGACCGTACCGATGTGAATCATTGCTCGGTATATACTGAGCACTCGTCATCAATGCCTGTTTCAAACGGTTTTTTGTTCCAGGAAAGGGAATATCTCAGTATTCAGTGACAGAGGCACTACTCACGTACTGTAATTGGCTGATTATGATGCTTTTTTCCCATGAGAACAGTCTCGAAATTGCATTCGGATTACAATCGGATACTAAAAGTTAGGCAGCGGTTCAACTCTGCCGAACCTAGTTCCACGTAGCGAAAGCTACGTAAGCAAGCGGTCTGCCCGATGGTCAGAAGTGGCTTGCCGCAGTGTTCGAAGATGCAGTTCACTGCACGTACGCTCCTCAGCGTGCCCTCCTTCCTCCGTAGTCTAAGTCAAGCGCACAGCTCTAGTTGTATATACGCCATACCTGATGTCACAACTGTGAACTCAATCACGTGACCACGTGATCACCACGTGGCTTTCTTACTACGTCTGTCGACATTTTACAAAGTAAAAATTCAATGTCGAAGTTCAAAGGTCAGGGTCAAAGTTGAAGGTCAAAGGTGGTCCACTAAGTGACACATGGTTAAGTATATATGCATTGCAACACTAGCCAAGACGTATCTCAAGGCCGTTTTATGGTCATTCAGAGGCTCCCGACGAAATGCGCCCCAGCTATAGTAATGTAGCGTTCGCCACAAAACCGCAAGTACGCTTTGAAACGCTCAGCGTCAGTGCCATCACAAGGTGGCGGTTAAGCCTATTTGCGTTTGCATGGTTGGAATAAAAATTTATGCCCTGCTACGTATATATACGTTCATCTACCGCTCAATGCGTAGCGTGGGCCGTCAGTGCGCATGCGCAGACCGCCTTGAAGGCGGCAGATGGTGCCACGTGCTGGCCAGCTGTGCGCACGCCTGCTGCGTTGCAACCAATCTGCCCCTGCGCACTGGCGGACCGGGGTAAGCAGTTCAGACTATGCTAAAAGCAAACAGTAAATTGCTTTTCCGTTTTAGCGAGCATGAGTATATGATGCACGTTAGAATAGGGTGACGATGGTATTTTACGGTTTACGGTTAGAATAGGGTAAAAGGCATCGCAGTGTAAAAACGCGCTTTTATTAGAGTGTTTCAAATAAGAAAGTAGATACAGACGCCGCCCTGAAATTCCGACCGTAGTTTTCTCTGTCAGGCTTGAACAAAGCTGACTATTTTAGCGTGACGTTACGTATGACGTGCCTGTGCAGCCCTCTTTGCCATCACGGCGCTAATGTGTACATACGAATAACACTAAGCCTGCGCCACAACGCTCTGCCCACAATCTGAACGGCGACACCGATGATGACAAGTCTTCGGCAGCGCACACCTATTGGCCCAAGCAATCGTTATAACGGTTGCTTTGCGAAGGAAAAAGCCATGGCTGCTAGGGTGAATTGTCTTTTGGCCATGACCTGCGAAGCTTGAGGTCGCGGGACAATCTCTGACGCGGCGGCCGCATTTTCACAACGGCTAAATTGAAAAAGCACGCGTGCTCTGAGTTCATGTTAAAGAAGAAAAGTTCATATTCTTCCGCACACCGTGGGATGCCAAAAGCAAGGATTTCGGGCTACGAACCCTTTCACGTACCTGTAGAGAGGAGGATTGGATGGATTAACCAGGCAGAAGACAGGAGCAGTCAGCTGCGGTTGAAGAGAGATGACTCTCAGTAACAATCATGACAGATACAAGCCAATCCCTACTTTACTATTCTGGCGCTACATTAAACCAATTATCGAAGCTCACTCCTTTACTATTCCGACGTTAAATTAAAACAATCATTATCGGGGTTCACTCTTTACAGCAGTTCGCCTTTTCCAATGGCTTTAGTTTAACTTTTATTTATTTATTTGGCACTCATATTGACGCAGAATCAGGTCTATTTTGTTTAAAGGCCAAACAACGTGTTACCGTCGTGCGCGGCTCGTATTTACAACTGCCGAATATCATTCCGTCGTTTTAGTCTCCCCTTCTACAGAAGACAAGTTGAATTCTGTATGTCATTAGTCCAGTCGTTCAAGCGGATTCGGCCGGTTTACGCCAACTACTACATTGGTAGTCAGCCACGCGCCACGCCATGAGCTGCTAAGTTCCTCAGCAGCTCACACCTGCTCTGTATAGCTGCTGTCTTAAAGCCTCTGCCAAATTCATCACGACAATACCTACAAACCTCCGTGCTTGCTGTAACAAGGCACCACTGAGTAAACAAATGCAATGCAGCCTGGAAAACAGCACCCGGTGAAGGCTGATTTAGATGCGCCTCCAATGGTGCTGAGCTTCCCTCGTAGAGAGAGTTGCTTTTCCCCCTAATCAGCCTTCTTGGCAAGAAGTGGTACCCTCTAGGGAATAGCGAAAATTTGTCCGCTACTGACTGAAGGCAAATACGCGGGAGACGGATCTGCTTCTATGAGGTACCAGCTACACCTGCAAAGTGGTGTGTGTTGACAGGTGCCGCCATCTGTCGCATGCGCCTGACACTAACACGAACTGCACATGCGCCGTAGGAGCTGCGCTTTTCGGCCAATGGAACTGGAGGAGAAGAGGTGCGCATGCGTGGAGCGGCCGTGCGGAAATGACGGACTATGGCGTTGCGTGGATGCTCCGCGATGCTCAGAATATTACTGAAGAGACCGAGTGCATATACCTACGCTGTCAATCTCGCTGAGGAGTTGAAAAGCCTCGTCGCGTCTTCCACAGAGCGCCTTCGATCGGTGCTTCCACGTCAAATGCGCCGACAGTTTCTCTGCGAAGGCGAATACACACGGTTATTAGACAAGAATGCGGAACAGTATAGGTCGAACCAACTTTACTGATTGGTTACTTTACTGATGCCGCCAATTGCATGTCGACGACAAACTTGTGCTCCTATATACAAGGCGTTTCAGGAAAGCCAATCAATTATTAAAAAAAATTTAGTAGAGCTTTTGTGTGGCATAGTTAACCTAATCTAAATAGGAGTAAAAAGAGTAAACCGCACTCTAGCGCGCTCCTTTTTAGGAGAAGGGTATGCAGCCCAGGTCCTGAAGTAGGTTTCTGTCTCTATAATCAAACGACCATATATAGCCCCTTCTGTTCGCCAACCATTTGTTTACGCAACCCATTGGGTTGGTTTGGGCTAGGTTAGGTTAGGATAGGTTAGGTTGGGTTAGGTTAGGTTAGGTTAGGTTACAATCTCCTCTATTTGCTAACCTGAAGGTGATTTAAACGAGGTTTCAATCTCCTGTATTTGCTAACCTGAAGGTGATTTAACCGAGGTTTCAGTCTCCTGTATTTGCTAACCTGAAGGTGATTTAACTGAGGTTTGAATCTCCTGTATTTGGTAACCTGAAGGTGATTTAACACGAGGTTTCAATCTCCTGTATTTGCTAACCTGAAGGTGATTTAACCGAGGCTTCAACCTCCTGTATTTGCTAACCTGAAGGTGATTTAACCGAGGTTTCAATCTTGTCTACTTGCTAACCTGAAAGTGATTTAACCGAGGTTTCAATCTCCTGTATTTGCTAACCTGAAGGTGATTTAACCGAGGTTTCATTCTCCTCTATTTTGTAACCTCAAGACTTCCGACGCCGCATTTAAAGACCACCTCCCATGTTCTAACTAAATCACACCACTATCCTTTGCACTGGGAATATGCCTGTATTACCGAGGGAAGACATTCCTGATAGTTTGTGATCAAGTCTACTCCACAACTTGCGCAGAATACCTTGCCCATTAATAGGCTGCGCAGTAGGGGACAGCTTATTCCCTTTTTGCTCCCAAATATCCTTATCCGTGTTTTGGAGTGTAATGCCGGTGCTGGCTTACACCGTAAAGTTAGTAACTAAATACGAATAATTTTAATGACTACAGATGGCCACCTGGTTGCAATCAGTGATTTGTAGCTCGCCATTAGGAATAACCGAAGACATGCGCTATTTACAACACTGTCATTGCATGGCCCTCATTACACCTCACACCGATGTGAAAATATGGTTGCAGTTCGGCAAGGTACGAGTCCTCAATCGTTTGTTCAGTTATTACTTGCTTGGCCTTCTTTATTTCACGATTACTCCCTCAGGAGTTTCATTTGCATCCGAATTTGCTGAAAAAAAAAACTGCTTGGACAAGCCTCTCTGCGTGTGGAAGCGAAGCCTTACATACACGGTGTTCCAGCTAAAAATAAATGAAGTTTAAAAACAAAGAGCATTCTACGCGGATACATCCAAACGAGTGCTGTTAGTAGTCGCTGTTAGATGTCCACATTATTTTGTTTTTCAGTCCGCATATCTCATTATTAGGTGTGATTAGCTAAAGTTTTAACTACTGGCTTCAGGAACAAAGTGTCAGTATGAAAGCTGTAGACAACCTTGAAAAACAAACAGCTGGAATGTGTACAGCAAGGTATGCTTTGCGTTGCTTTTTTTTGCGTCCTGTAAGAAACCGCCTGCGAAATAGAAAAACACACCACGTGACAGCATCACTCCCATGCGCGCTCTCAAAGAAGTCTATCTTAGAAGCGCTGTCGGAGTTTGCCGCGGGAAATGCGGCAGCAACTGCTGACGCGTTGTGTTTCGAAAGTGAAGCCGCGTAATGCGTTTCTGTCTGACCGCAGCGGAAGCGACGGTCATAAATGTGCATCGCGCGTCTGCGGGTGGTGGAAGAAAAATCTCCTTTCCTTAAAGAAGCTCTTCAGTCTTCCAAGAGATTAAAAGCTAGCTAATCAGTATTAAGGCGAAATCTTTTAATGCCTCATACTGTCGTTAGCAGACGCGTCGGGGTTAGATGCTACGACGAGTCTGCAATCAATCAATCAATAGCAGACGCGTCGGCAGACGCGCCGGAAGCCGTGTCGGCAGATTTGTCCACGTTTAAGCGTCACAACTTAAAAAAATCGAACTGCGCCGAGAGTGGGAATCGAACCACGGCCTTCGGCATTTGAAGCTTAGACGCTACCACTCGGCCACGAAGACTTTTTTTCTTTATTGCATGGAATAACTTCCGTAAAAGGGGGAAAACTTCAATCAAACTGGTTCGCGTCTCAAGTTACCGGGCTGCTTAATAGGAGCCCGCCATAGCCCTAACTCAACACTGCATCCCCATCAAAAGATCAAAATTTAGGGAGGCAGAGACATGCATCTAGGCACGGCAGCCAGCTTGGAGCTTCTTCGCGTGCAGCATATACACTCCTCACCAAAGCACACTGTTCACGAAACACAGATTTGGACGATCTTGGTGGCTCGGCATGTCTGTCCATCATACGGCTTTTCCAAAGACTGAATAGTCCCATCAACACAAACAGATCATAAAGCCACAACAGAGTTTTTGCCAACAGGCAGAAATCTAATAGTGTATGGTGTAATTTTAATGTCCTTCTTAAGAGTTCGTTGTAGTATGTCCCAAAAGAACATGGCATCACGGCACAGGATGAAGCAATGATCAATTGTCTCAGGCAGCGTCGCTGTGTGTAGTTTGAAAAAGAATGTGTTAGCGACTGCCTGAAAGCACATCCGCCTAACACGCTTTAGAACACTGATGTCCGAAGACCCCAGAAAAGGCTGCCGATACAATGGTGCAGGGAACAAAGATTCAGTGAGGGCCTGGGTCATCTGTTTTCTCGAGAGGCTATAGAGGTAATTTAAAAAGAAGCGCACAGTGAGGAAATTGAAAGTGTCAGCAACCTCCTTAAGGAATCCCCATAAAGTCCCCTCACGAGCCTGCACAGTCGGAGCGAATAAGTAAGGCAAATGAAAACTATGCCGCCTAATGAGCAATGCTACCAGGAACGGGTAGTTTGCCGATTTGAAAAAGAAAAAAAACGTGAAACAAGTTGATGCACGAACAGGTGAACAAGGCCTACTCCACCACCCTCTAAGGGAAGGAACAAGTTGTCACGCCTCATGGGCTCCCATTGAGAGCGCCACACGAGTGTTGCAAATATTCTGTGCACTGCTTGCACCTTCCTCCTTGCACAATGCCGGACTTGAAGGACATACGCGAGTTTTGGAAACAAAAATATGTTACAGACCTGTGCCCTCGCAAAAACCGAGAGTTCCCGACCCATCCAAGCCTATGTTTGCCGCTGTAGAGTTAAAATTTGTGAACCCCAGTAAGCTGTACTGTTGCGAACTTGGTGCAGCGGAACGCCTAGGTACTCAAGAGGGCTACAGTCCCAGCATATGCCACCGAACTGGCTTGGCCTAGTTCTCCAATGACCCAACCAAAAGCCTTTGGATTTCTCTAAATTAAGAGCCGCGCCTGATACATCGCATAACTGTTTAGTCAAGTGTAAAGCCTCAAGTACACTCTTTTTGTCAGAACAAAAGAGGGCGACATCATCAGCGTAGGCTAAAACTTTAACTTCACATTGAGCCAGAGAGAAACCGCGGATAGCTCCGCTGTTAATTATACTGAGACAAAGGGGTTCCAGATATAGGGCAAACAACAATGGAGACAGTGCACATCCTTGACGAACAGATGCTTTTAGTGGTATTGGTTTCGTTAGCTCCTGATTAACAATTACCCTTGTATAGGAGTTCTTATAGCACAGCCTTATGCCTTTGAGCAAGACGTCACCAATATTTGCATACTCCAAGACCTCGAACAAGAAATCGTGCCGAACTTTATCAAACGCCTTCGCCAAGTCAATTTGAATCGGAGCTACTTGGCCTGTCTCATCTGATACTGTCTCTAATACTGAACGTGCAATACGGATATGTGTTTGAATACTGCGGCCTCTAATACCACAGACCTAATACGATATGCAGGCGACTGGAAAGAACCTTGGCAAAAATTTTGTAATCAACATTGCAGAGGGAAATTGGACGATATCCCTCAACAGTTTTCAACCAATTAGTATCTTTGCTTTTCGGAATTAATATTGTGTGCCCAGAATAGAAAGTGGGAGGCAGGACACCCACATCATAAGATGCTTGGAAAACTTCCATCAAAACAGGCACTAGGCAAGACGAAATGTTTTATAGAATTCGCTAGTAATACCATCTGGCCCAGGAGATTTCTGGCTATGCAGGGCAGAAAAGGCTGATTGAATTTCATCCAAAGTGATAACGGCCACGAATGAGCAGGAGGTATGTTTGGATCAGCTCGTAAGGGACCGATCCTTACAAACACTAGGTGGAGGTCCCTAGTATGGGACCCCAGTGGCGGTTGCCGCCGCCCGGGCGCGCCCGACTAAGGCTTGTTGGGCCTGTAAGTCGTGGCAGCCGAGCAGGGTCGCCTCCCAGTCCTCCCGGGTTGGGTTGGGGATGGGGGGAATAGCGGGGTTGGAGGGGCAGGCCCACACCATGTGATAAGTGTCAGAAGACACTGCACTACAGGGAAGGGAGGCAGTTGGTAGTGAAAAAAAATTGGCTGGGGCTTAGCTCGGTTAAGCCCGGATATCAGAAGCATGGGTTTCATAAATAAATAAAAGGAATAAGAAAATATAACCAAAATAAAAATAAAAAAATTAAAATAACAAAAAAATTAAAAAGAGATATGATATGAAAATAATAAAAAACAACGAAATGGGAAAAGGTGCGAAAATAAAAAAAAGAAAAACGAAATATGAAAAATAAACAAGTAAATAAAAACAGTGCGCCAGGAAACGCTTTCGCCTTGCAGCACTTTAGAGAGCCAAAATGCCCCCTAAATATGTATTTTTTACAGTGATCATTAGTGTCACAGTCATAATTGTTTTCCTGCCTTTCTACACACAGCACTGGACGCGCACGGAGGGAAAGCCGCACCACGAACATGGCACACTCTTCTCCCTGGAGGTTGTCCGTGCCTCCATGGTAGCTGGAAGACGCCCGCTGCCCGCCACGGGAGCCGCTCCCCGAATGTGCCGTTTTCAAGGTGGTCGAACAAGAACTGGTACAGCGGGCCGGTGGAGCGGCTAGGCATCTCCTGCACGATACCAGAGATAGAGAAAAATAGACCTCAGCCACCAAAGAGGGAGGGGAAGCTATTTTGCCGACGCCGATTTGATGCTTATGTGCGTATTTCGTGACTGTAAAGCAGCGGTACAAATCCTTGACTGCGTGGAGCGATATAGCTCTTGTCATTCGCCCTTTGCGCGAGAGGAAGGACACCAGGCTATGTTTAAATAGTTGACAAGACGCTGTGGGCTGCACGGTGTTGTGATTTGGGCATCCCACAGCTGCCACCACTGTTGTGACATGGAGCGTCTCAGCCCGCTGCCTCTGTTGAGCAGAGCTGAGCGAAGAACGGTGGATGCGACGGTGCGTGAACGGACGTTTATGTAGAGTATTTACAAGGCTTTTTGCAACATATATACAAGGGCCGAGAGCACAACGGGCTAGGACGAGGCCCTGCGGAGAGCGTCTCTCTGGCACGATGGCGCGTCTGCTGCCCGTCTGTTGCTGCGTCTCAGCGCGGCTCTGTTTTTAGAGCCGCCGGTGACCGTTGCGTTCCTCTGCACCAAGCTTTCCTCTGCTCCAATAAGGTCACTCCAAAGGCCACCCTTCGGATTGGCTCGAGCCGACGCTAGTGAGGAGAGCGAGGAAGAGTCTGCGCCGGCGAGCCAGGATGACTCGCTGCAAGCCGTGCCAAGGCGGCGAGTCCGGGCTTGCTTTGCGTGACGGCGGGCGCACCGCTCTGGTTCCCAGACACACCATTGGAATGAGGGTTCAGGCGCAACAACGGGTACAAACTTGCGGACGGATAAACAAGGACCACACTCTGCGATGGCGCAGAGATTACTTCATGTGATGTGCGTGTGTGTGTGTCCATGTGTGTGCGTGTGTGCGTGCGTGCTCTCGCCCTGCCATAGGCTTACCGTCCCGGTTAGCTCAATTGGTAGAGCGAGTGCTTCGGTGAAGCGGTGGTCCCGGATTTGAACCTCGGACTAGGACGAATTTTTCTTCAAGTACGAAGTTTCTGAGAAAGCTCTTTCGCTTTCCTTTGTAGCCGAATGGCTGCACTCAGGTGGATGTCACTGAGTAATTACTCCCTTATTACAAATCTATTCCACCTTGGGGGATTCCCCTAAACATTTGACCAACACAGTTCCCACTTCGAGTTATTGATCAATTCGCTCTCGCCCTACCATAAGCTTGCCGGCCCAGTTAGCTCAATTGGTAGAGCGACTGCTCCGGTGAACCGGTGGTCCCGGGTTCGAACCCCGTATCAGGACGAATTTTTCTTTAACTACGAAGTTTCTGAGAAAGCTGTATAGATTTCCTTTGTAGCCGTATGGCTGCGCTCGGGTAGATGTCAATGAGTAATTACTCCCTTATTGCAAATCTACTCCACCTTGGGGGATTCCCCTAAACATTTGACCAAGGCGGACAAATCTGCCGACACGGCTGCTGACGCGTCTGCTAACGACAGTATGAGGCATTTAAGGCTTTCGCCTTAAAATCTCCTCCCCTAAAGAAGCTCTTCAGTCTTCCAAGAGATGAAAAGCTAGCTATTCAGTATAACCTAGGCTGGCTGGAAATATACTGGGCAGGCTAGGCCAAGCGACTGTCTCCCCACGGTACTGTCAATTTCGCTCGGGCTAAACGCCCCGTCTTTTTAGAAGCATTGATTTCCTTCTGCTGGGACCCCGTGTAACGAGCAGATGGGCTGGTGCCAGCCGTACGTGTTCAACGCATGTTATGAGTTAATGTTACCTCTATTACAGTGATCGTTAGTGTCGCAGTCATCATTATTTTTCTACCTTTCCACACATAGACGCGCACGAAGAGAAAGCCGCCCCATGAACATGGCACAGTCTTCTTCCCTGGAGGCTGTCCGAGCCTCCACAGTAGCTGGAAGACGCCCGATGCCCGCCACCGGAGCCTCTCTCCGAATGTGCCGCTTTCAAGGTGGTCGAAAAAGAACTGGTACAGCGGGCCGGTGGAGCGGCTAGGCATCTCCTGCAAGATACCAGAGAAAGAGAAAAAGAGACCGCAGTCACCAAATAGGGAGAGACAGCTATTTTGCCAACGCCGATTCGATGCTTATGCGCGTATTTCGTCACTGTAAAGCAGCGGTACAAATCCTTGACTGTGTGGCGCGATATAGCTCCTGTCATTCGCACTTTGCGCGAGAGGAGGGACACCACGCTACGTTTACATAGATCACAAAACGCTGTGGGCTGCACGGTGTTGTAACTTGGGCATCCCACAGCTGCCACCACTGTTGTGAAATGGAGCGTCTCAGCCCGCTGCCTCTGTTGAACAGAGCTGAGCGAAGAACGGTCGATGCGACGGTGAGTGAACGGACGTTTATGTACAGTATTTACAAGGCTTTTTACATCACATATACAAGGGCCGAGAGCACAACGGGCTAGGACGAGGTCCTGCGGAGAGCGTCTCTCTGGCACGATGGCGCGTCTGCTGCCCGTCTGCTGCTGCGTCTCGGCGCGGCTCTGTTCTTATAGCCGCCGGGGACCGTTGCGTTCCTCTGCACCGGGCGTTCCTCGGCGAGCCAGTATGACTCATTGCAAGCCGTGCGAAGGCGGCGAGTCCGGGCTTGCTTTGCGCGACGGCGGGCGCGCGGCTCTGGTTCCCAGACAGGCCAGCGGGATGAGGGTTCAGGCACAACAACGGGTTTACCCCTCCGTTCTCCGAGACCCTGCTGCTTGTGCTCTTCGCCTTCAAATGGTTCACCTCATAAGCAGTAGAATTCCAAAATATTCACGCTAGTTCTCTCTTTCCTCTAACTTTACTTCCCCAGGCTTTGCACAGAGGAGAGCGCTGTGCTCCTTTATTGAGCATAGGTGGCTTCGTCGTGGCGTGACTGTGACTGCGTCCTTGACTGTGTGACTGTGACTGTGTCTGGACTGTGTGACTGTGTGTGTGTCTGTGTGTGTGTGTTAGAGACGAGGAGACAACGGACAGGCGCCAACTTCCAACTATTTATTGCTCGAAAAAAAACATACATTTATAGTCTCAGGCAACGCCCACATTTACACACCACGTGCGTTATCGCAGCCCTGGCTTATCGCCTAGCACGAACATTATTGCTCAGAAAATCGTACTCCGCCGCATACAACCTAACTGAAGTGTCACTCACGCACAAGTCTGCCTTTTTCTTTATGTGAAAGGCTTCCAATAGAAGCCTCGCTTGCTTGAATTTGCTTTTGCCCAGAATCCTTCTCAGGTGGTGCATATTATCTGGATACCTCGACACGGCGTCCCTCACAGTCTCGAGTTGATTTGAAATTTTAAACCCCATAAAGCCAAAGCAATAAACTCCAGGAGATGTTGCCCAGGTGACTACTCGGAGAGCTGCAAAGATTTTGCACAGCACGGCCCAACCATCGGCTCTCGCTTCACGTTCTTTGTCAATTGCAGAATATAAATTCCCGCCAAAATCTGAAGTTCCGCCCTCGCTATTGTCGCAGAGGCAAAGACGTACTAGAATACGACATTAATTTTGTACTCGTCTTAGAGTCGGCTTTACACTTTGCTCTCAACAAAAATGGCTTACCTCCGCACAGAGTTTGGCTCCTGGAATTCTTCCTTGGCTGAAAATGGTTCAGACGCGATGCAGGTGTGTCACACGATTGTCTCCGACAGCGGCTGATCTGCGGAAAAAGGTTCAGCAACAGCCATAATTAAGAAGCGCCGCGTATCACCGGTCGCGTCCGCGTCAAGGCGCGTTCTCACTTGGGGCAGCGACAATCGCAAATAACCCCAGTGCACACAGCACCCGCCGCTGCACCGACAGCGCACTCGCACGCACACCTCCTAGTTCATCGCCGAGTTCGTCGCACAGCCAGTCCACTGTCTGCTTCTCCAGTCGAAAAAGGCGTCGAAACAGCTCGTCCGGCAACTTAAACGTGTCTTTGTGCGCAATCGAAATTTTGATGATTCTTCCGCTTTTAGGCTTAAGAGGAGCCTCAGTTTGTTGACAAAAACGATCCTCGTCTTAACAATCAGATGGTGTCACAAGGCGAGCTTATCGTGTCTCTAAATAGGCTGAAGTGTGAACGTAAGAAATTAAGTTACGACCCGCAAAACGCCTGCGTTTAGCGTAAGTGTAAGTGCGCGTGCGCTAACGGTTCGAAGATAGCTTCGATTAATCTCTTTTCTTACCGTATCTGCATACTCTGCGAGCAGAGGACACCTAGACGACATGGTGGCCGGGAGGTGTGAACTAGGAAACGCTTAGAAATACCTTGCACATCTGTCGTATTCACGTAATCATGACTTCTATTAGGCATATCCTGCGTCGCATGGAAAACGCCGTGGGCGAGCCCTTGTCGCAAGCCACGGTCTATGGAGAACTAGTGGGAAGCTGCTCGCAAGGCACTCGGTGGACGCCAATGCCTTGGCAGCGTTCTGTTCAATCGGCATGTCTCTAATTTAAGCCAGTGAATGAAACGCTCACTGTGCTTGATAAGAACAAAATAACACCGTGGTTTAAGGTTTCAGTTTAACGCCTCGAAGCTCCAACCCGGAGCCCTCTATTACGGCGTCCATCGTAGTCATAGCCTAACCATCTGCAAAACAGCTCAACACTGTTATATTATTTGATAGACTGAGATTTTTTTCTAGCGCCATATCTAGTCACAATTATGCATGTAATTCAATTTCAGTGAATTAAGCTCTCACTGTACTCGAAAAAAGTAAAAACCTATATTTGCAATTACTACCATAACTTAAGCCTTAAGGTTCATAATTTCATGTAGGACATTCCTTGTGCATGTCTCCCGTCGAGTTCGTAAAGAAATCTAGGCTTTTTTCATCACGACGCCAGACGGTGTCACAAATAGTTGGTTACTCGATCTGGTGTAACAGCAGCCTCCTTGTGGGTAGTCGTGGGCCGAGACCCTGCAGGGATGACCATTGAGGCACGACAAGGTTAATACGGTCACTGAGACTAACTCACATTGCTTAGGTCAATGTCAGGCTGCCCACCTGTTAGGCAGAATACAAACCTCCATAACCGTTACACTGGTATGCAATAACAGGCTAAGCTTCACCCATTTTCATATGGTCACGTGACCAGCGCGCCAACGTGACCAGTGTCACTGTCAGGCACGTGATCGTGCATCCATTGCGATGGACGTAGTAGCCACAATGACTGGCTGGTCTTGGACCTTAGGTGCTGGCCATAAGCAAAAGGTGGAAACACAGCGACAACTTTTGCTGAGTTAAGGGCATTACGCAGCAGTGTTTAAACACTTTTTTATGCCAAACGTTGCGCCTCCGGCAATAACGTCGTGAAAGCGCGCGAACTCAAATACCGCATATGGTACACACGCGCACGAACACTGAGCTGGGAGATAAGCGGTCAGTGAGGGGCGCAGCCAGGGGAGAAAGGGGGGGGGGGGGGGGGGGTCCGGTGTGAAAACACTCCCGCCCAGAACACGATTGTAATTAATGTTCATCTTGTAGAGGAACTCACAGAAGTTTCACGCATTCCCGCGACCACATTTTAATAGCGCTCTTTTTCCTCGCCCGACAGTTTCGCGTTTGAGTTTCAGACAGCGGCATTTGTTTTGTGTTTCAGTAATTATTCAGGAATGTCAAGATGCATTTAAGTTATCGGGGCTATATAATAGGGAGCGCAAGTTATTGGAGAAAAGAGCTGCTCTTATTTGTTATCGTATAACTTATGGCACTCCTTTTAATTGTATTCGCAGTTCACCCGACTAAACATAGCTTTTCACGTCAGCCTACTTTTTCATCCTTTGCACTGTCCTGAAATGATCATACACTATAGCGAAATTGTGTTTTTTTTTTTAAGTGACTATACGGCCCAGCGCAGGTTCACATGTATGGGGTAGAAGTTCGGACAAATGCCATTGCGAATATCCGTGATTTTTCGTACCAGCGTTCTTTGTTTTAGATAAATATTCTTTCGGAATGAAGTCCTCATAATCCTGTGTGCACTCATTTTATTGTATACATTACGGTGTACGAAACAACTAAACCTTCGGCTTTAATGAAGCCGGAAAATGGCTAATATGTTGTTTGGAAGCAGGCTATCTAATTTTTTGACCGGCGGCGTATACCCCCCCCCCCGCCCCCCCCCCCCTCAGAAAAAAAAATATTCCTGGCTACGCCACGGTGGTGAGTGAGTGAGAAATAGCCTGACTACTTCACTTCAGAAATGGCTGCCTACTCACCCGCGTTTCAGCGGAAGGCACCGCCGGCCACCACCAACTCAACAGCCGCGTGACCCAGCGTGGAGGTACCACATCCAGAGAAAAGCGCCAGCCCTGGAAAAGCAGCGATAATATTTTTTCCTGTACATCGTGCACAAGCACGTGCATTCGGTTAGTTTCCACTAGCCCTGTTCGATTCAAATGACTTTTCGTTTCCTCGAAATGTTCCTCGTTATCGTTTGATTCTGCCAATAAACAAGTATCTCTTGGCCGGCAAAGGAAATTGTCTTTTCTTCCTGTAGTCTCTGCGCCCATGTGCGATGCAGCCTTTATGTCCACCGTGTTTTGGTGCAATAAGTCACTTGTGAGTGCTGATATTGTCCGTATCGGTGAATGTTTCTTCCTTATGTGTACATACAGCATGCTCCGTAACAGGTTTGAGACCAATCTCTTCCAACTTTGAATACGGCCCCTTCGTCACTGGCCAACGGGACACCACACGCCCCATGCCCGGTCTCCGTTACTGACTGAAGCTCATGTCGTGCCATCGCTTCAGACAACAGCGAACGGCGCCAAGTTGGTGGTATGAAATGGAAAGAAATCATTATAATACACAGACCCAAACTTTCAGCTACGGCGGTATGCAACAGTCTCTTCTCCAGCAAT
The DNA here is from genome assembly GCF_055824585.1 of Amblyomma mixtum. Lineage (NCBI taxonomy): Eukaryota > Metazoa > Arthropoda > Arachnida > Ixodida > Ixodidae > Amblyomma > Amblyomma mixtum. The sequence continues at coordinate 108,820,101 of NC_143015.1, forward strand.
GATAACCAGAGGACAGGACAAGAGCGAACGTGTCAAGCGTCTTTATCTTCCCCCCCAGCGATTGCTCACCTGGGCGCGCAGTAGCTCTGGAATGATTTCTTGTTGGCAGCCATCCAGGCGCGACGAATGCATTTTACACGACGAGGTCCATCCACACCGCCAGCTGATCTGCACAAAGTGAACCATTCAAAATCATATACCACGTCGCTTGCTGAAAGCAACTCGACACCCAGGTGAATACCTGAACCGCGCCTTAAGGGAAGAGGTAGTCAGGGAAGGCTTACTTATCGGTTTGAAGCACTATCGAAAGCTAGCCTCCAACTTAACTAAAACACGTGGTCTACATGCACAGAAAAATTGTATGGCACCACCTGGAACGCTGTACGATGAACAGTTGCTCATAATTATCGTGCAAATGTTGACGGGATTACTGCCGCCACAATGAGGTCAGCTAGTTTATGGTTTATGGGCTTTAACGTCCCAAGGCGACTCAGGCTATGAGGGACACCGAAGTGGACATCGGTACGGCGTGCCTCATAGCCGGAGTCGCTCAGTGGAGGAGTCCGGTGTGGCGTCCCTCACAGCCTGAGTCGCTTTCGGACGTTTAACCTCATAAACCATAAACTAGCTGACCTCAATGCGGCGGCAGTAATGCCGTCAACATTTGCACCAAAATTATGAGCAGCTGTTATTCGTACAGCGTTCCAGGTGGTAGCGATAGAAATATCTATAATGGTGTCGCGTTATAGTTTATAGGTAGGTTAGCTGTTGTGTGAAGGTTAAAAGAAAGAACCGCGCCCGTGTCTGCTTAGTGATATCCTAATCATACTCTTAAAGTGGAACCTAAGTGTCCCCTAAAGGTTCTCACCGAGATCAGCTTCCTGCGCTTGCCCCCATCCCCTCTATGGGAATCAGATGAGGCGCGTGAGGGCGCTTGCGTCGCGGTTCACACCCACGCGATGAACGCATTTCATACGCCGAGCCGTCTCTGTGTGCTGTGCCCTCCTAGCTCCGGGGGCTTCCTCGCCGCCTGTTCTTGCTGCTTCAAGAGAAAAAGAACGCGAACAGAGTGTTTAACATCCTGCTTGCGACTGCGATTACATAGTAGGATGGAACTTAAAAGAAACAGCAGCTGGCAACATAACACTATGGCCAAAAGGTTTTGGTTTGGTTTATGGGGTTTAACGTCACAAAGCGACTAAGGCTATGAGAGACGCCGTAGTGGAGGGCTCCGGAAATTTCGACCACCTGGGGTTCTTTAACGTGCACTGACATCGCACAGGGTGATGCATCGCACCGCATACCAATCGTAGCAGAAAACGGAAGTTAAGGTTTCAATGTTTCTATCTAGCTACAACAGGCTACATGAAAACAAACAAGTACAAAGGGATTAGCAGCGCTCTGTTTCTTTGTCGCGGAGTAGCAGTGCGTAGCAGTCATAACGTAAGTTGGATGTGACTAGAAAAAAGATTCACAGGATCATTAGTCAAGACACCAGCTTGGGTGAGGATGTATCCCCACACCTGCTTTGGCGAGGGATGAACTGATGAGCCCTAAGTGACGACAGTAACGGCCAATGTAAGCGTGTTTTTTCACTGTCACGATTGAAGGACTTCTTTTTCACAGAAGCGTTTTGAGCACAGAGAATATGTGTATGGGTGTCGCAGTTCAAAGTAACCTCGGTTTAAAAAAAGCGTCCTAGGCGAGCATAACCAACTGAGCGTTGGATTTGAGTCATATTGGCCAGGCAGTAGTATTTTTCGTTCTGGAAAATGAATTAGTCGAAGCGAATTTTTTAAATATTGATCTCACGAGTAAAGCAGAAATTGGGAAGCGGTGCACAGTCTTGAAAGGCTAGACTGTTCGAGGAGAGAAAAAATGCTGCTTCACCGTTCCAAGGCGTTTAAACACAAAACTAAGCCGGCTGTTTTCCCGAGTGCTGTTCCCGACGGGGCTTTTTGTGTGTGCGCGAGATATACGTCAGCAGGTATTGCGTGGGAAGTTTATTTCGCGGTCTCTCCCAGAAGTCCAGTGAATAAAGATGTGTGAATGACAGCTTGGTGCAAGCATTTCAGCCAGTTGTTTTTTTTAAATGATCATCATCATCCGAATTATACTTTGTTCCCAAGTATGGCCAAAAGGCTACCGAGCTGCTGATCTCACTGCAGACTCCCGCCCTCAGATCGTATCTACCCGCCACCCCACCCATCTCTCACTTCCAGAGAACAGTGAATCTGGAGTCGCCTGCCGACACGAATGTTGTTGAAAACTAGGCCACGCGTCTCAATACGACACGCATGTTTTCCATGATCTAAGACATTTCTGCCTGGTTTAAAACCTTGATTACTTAGCTGGGACACCCGGTATACCAGAGTTCGCAGACCTTGTATGAAGGTAAATAACTGTGGCAGGGAACTTACTGGCTGTACATGGTTAAACCAAAGTTTCTTACTAGGGAGGTCTTGCGACAGAAAGAATAGACACCTTTAGCATACCGTGTACCGTGTTACCGTTACCGGAATACCGGGAGCCCTCCCACCGGCGGTGAACACGCGCGGATTGGTCGTGATGTTGCAGGCGCACGTGGAGCTGACGGGTACCTGGCGACATCTGGCCCCGTCAAGGCGATTTGCGCATGCCCATTGACTGGCCGCGGGCTCCCGGTACTTCAGTAACGCTGCCGCTCACACGTTATAGGGTACACTAAAGGTGTCCAATGTGTTATCTGTTGAGCATTTTGTAGGTCGCTGCCGCGTGGCTCATCGTTGCTTATTGCTTTTCCCACTTCCTTCATGCACGCATGAATGAATCCAGCAACCTGCAACTTTGTCACACCAACTGTCGCTTACCTGAAGAGTAGGAGTCGCTGGTGCTTGGGGACGGCGAGGAAGGCTTCCGCGTACGCGACGAAGGTGTTCTACACGACCGGGTTCCGCGCCACACCATCTGCACAAGAATAGACTACCTGAAGCCGCATGGTGCTTCCAAGCGGCATCATCATGCTGACTACGCCCACTAAAGGGCAAAGGCCCATAGCAAAGGCCCATAAGCTCTTTTCCAAAGTATTGTCGAAAGGAAAGAAATCATGATCTGATTTTGCAGACAGCTGGGTTCCATTCAGATAGAGACTGGTCAGCTTGTGCTCGCACACTTCAACGAGGATACCACAGGTAGTTTTTTGCGATGACGTTTTGCACCGTTTTTGTCGGCACATGAATATCATTTATTGCAATCAGCAATTGCCTTTCGCAAGCTGATATGCAGCAAAAGGAAATATGGTTCTTTGGCTTTTAGCGGGCACAGGTGATCAGCACAAGAAAAAATTGCCGACAATTGCATACTTCCGAATGCGATATTTGAGCGCAGCTCATGAGCTGTTTCAGCTTTTTGATTGAGGCAAAGAATTCAAGCAAGACATGCATGTAGAATTACAGGCAACTTGTTACTTTCCACACATATTCTTTGAAGACACTAACAGTTCTTGACTGTCGTGAAGGAAGCTATGTGGTCGGAGAAATGGATGTATGCTCGACGTACTGCACCAATGCCTGGTTCACAAAGGCGAGGTCTGTGCAAGTATTTCGCGAGGTTGTCAGAGCCGTGGGAGGCGTTACGAGCGAGAAGAACGGGGTGTTCACCCGCACATGTGGTAAGCAATTCCTGTATGTCTTTATAGCGACATTAAAGTTCCCAACCACCCGGCCACACTGGCAGGTACAAGTGGATGGTTGATCGCGAGAGTTCGCTAACCGTTGTCAGTGCTAATCACGCATGGAGCTCACATCTGTTGCTACTCACCCCACGTACCTATAAGCATGATTCGGGCGTCCACTGACCCAGGGAGCCAGTTATGCTCACTTCCTTTTAAAATGATCGGAGTGTAAAACGTCACCACCAACGCCAATGAACACAATGAACGCTTATAGCGCGTGGTTTAAACGCCGCGTTTCTGGCACAAAGTTGTCAATGCCAACACATGAAGCGCACATCTGTCTCTACCATCACATAGCTTTAAGGACGATTGAGGTTTCCACTGTTCTAAAAGGGCAGTTATGCGCTTTTCCACTGCTTTCTAAGCTCCCGCTCCATTGGAGCTTAAAACGCGACTGAGGTGTCCACTGCTGGTTACGAGGGACAACAGCGACTGGGACGCCGCGGAACGCAGAAACGGGCGCCAAGGAGCAGCGCTCTAAAACAGTGAAGGGGGAAAGTGGGTCCACTGAAGCTTCGAAGGGCGTGGGTAGGTCACGTGCGCAACAAAGGTGGCAGTCCTACTTGCAAGGAATGGCTTCCTCTTCCCCGCCCGGCCCACGCTGTCTGGGCGAAAAAGGTGGGCTCGTCGGCGTCGTGGCTGACACCCACGCGACGAATGCATGCCCGGCGCCCAGCGGGGTTTCTTCTGTTTTATGAGTCGCCGCGTGCTTCTTCGGCGAGGAATGTGCGAGCCTGACGAGAGACAGTAGCGGGCACCCTGCAGTTTGACACAGAACAGGTGCGACAGTGTCCCTCTCTTGCCACGGTCAACGTCCTGCATTTTTACACCTTGCTACCACCTTAGCCCAATGAGCCATCCAATAAGGTGTGTTTGGTTACATTCACACGCAAGAATACATTAAGCATTGAGTCCTGGGAAGGAGGTGCAGCCGCCCACGATTTTTGGGAGGAGCCGCCAAGACGCGACGCAAGTAGAATGACCGTCTCTAGGGCATAGCGGTGCGAAAGCTATGCTCGCCAAAAAAAGCCTAACTCCAATTACAAAATGATGGGCTGTACTAGAGCTGTTGATTGCATGTGCCAAGGCAAGTCATACGATAGTGAACTAATAAAAAAGAGCTGCAAGACATGAACGATATACAGTTTGTGACAACCCTGCCGAATAGCGTTAATGTGTGCCGTTCGACAATTTTATGCCTTTTCTTCGTAAAAGGTTGTCTAGAAGCGAGTATTCATAGTCAGCGGGGCAAAATACATACAACTTTTATTAAAAGTTTGCTTACGAGCTGCACCGTGTGGCTCGTATTGCATCCCCAGCGTTGCAACATGGCTGAAGCTAAGAAGATTCCTGGTTCGCGCGACAACGATAGGTACGAATCTCACGAATGCTATAGGAGCCCCACTACACAGCTTAGAAGGCAAACCCTTATGCCATAAATTTGTGACAAAGCCTGTGCTTTCTTGGTTCCATTGTTTATTGCGTTGCATTAGTAAGTCTTCCGAGTTTTATCATCTTTCCTCTCCTGTTTAGACAGAAAAAAAGCAGTGATTCCAAACATGGTGCTAGGCATCTCAAATTCTATGCTTTTATTATGCGATAGCATAGAAATCCCGTTGGAGGGAAAACCAGGTGCCCACCGTCGTCACACCCTGCCAGCAACAATAATGTCAAACTCCGTAAGGTTTATTTGCATCTTATATGTTGTATAAGATTCAAGGCCATGAGACTGCAGGTCGACAATTAGAGACTCCGCATTAATTTCACCCCGCATGGGCTTCTTAAAATGCACTAACATATAGCGGAGCCCATGGGTGCTTTTGCATTTCTGCCCCATCGAAATGCAGCCGCCGAGTCCGGTATTCGATCGCACTACCTTGGCCTGGATCGAAAGTGTACGAATGACCGTACGTATATGGCCACCAACGTGGCACTGCGCCAAGCTGGTATGCTAGATTAGGGGTAAGTTTCACTGAAGTAGCCTGGATACTTATTTGAGGATATAGCTGCAAGCTTACCTTTGCATTTCAGCCAGGAGGCACCGCTGGACACCACTCGGCCGGTAGCGTGAGGGTCCTCAGAAGTACCACAATGCAAGGAGAGCTCGTGCTCTGCAAGGAGCGGAAGAAGATTTTGCTCATAAGCAAGCTTAGTGATCAATGTCCATGTCTAATTAAAATAACTTTTCCTACTTTTTCCTCGAGCAAACCTTGACTCTGCTTTCCATAGTGTACACTGGAAGCAACCAACTAGCGCTAATTCCGTACAAATATGCACACGCACAAAAAAAACAGATCACATAGTAACTCATATCTCACTCAGCTTAATATCTGATTCTGGTTGTGTGATCAGTGAGTATTCTTCAGCAACAAATTCAGCCGGTTTCTCATCACCCACGCTCCACCGGTTAATGTCTTCGTGCAAAGCCAAAGGTGACTAAATAATTCTGTGGCTGTGATTTTCTAATTTTGGAGTATTTTGGGCTGTGTGTCAAAACTGGCAAGCATTCAATGAAGAGTGACCTTTCGTAGAACATTATATTTTGTGTTCGGCTGCCTTGCCCACGCTGTTAGGCACGTTACAGGAGACCATGGCTCGAAAACAAGACAACTAAGCGCATCTGCACTAAGCTTAATTCATCAAGCATCCTCTAGACATCGTGTCAAAAATGGTATAGCATGGCATGGAAGGTTATGCTTTGCTGATACTGTTTATAGCATGCGTCTTCAAAACTTAACAGCGCACTTGCGAGGCAATGGCTCGACCAATGGATGGACAGAAATGTTTGTACTTTAGTACAACAGGAACAGGTTGCGATAACCCTAAGGCAGAGAATGATTGCTCGTTAGATAGAAATACATGGGAGATTACACGATTTCGGTAGCGCGGATGCTGATCGCTAGCTTGTTTCCCCGGCGCTTTCTCTACTTATCTTGTGACTCAGGGTTTTGTATAAACCACAAATTTGACTTCTGTCTCTTTAACGGGGGTTTCAGCCTCGCGGGGGAGAACGTTGGGAACCTAGTGTCTTTCATGCGAACCTTTTGCTTGCATTGCCTTTTACTTGAGGATAATTTCATGGTGGGTTTTGAGCTCGACCGCCAGCGCTTTGGAGGTTCGTACGGGCGTCAGGTTTGGCTTCGTCCAGTGCCTTCTTAAAACAGAGCGATTATCTGCACTCCTGAGGTGGAGTCCCCGCACGCTGCCCAATCGACAATGCCATGCCATTAATTTAACATCCTATGCACTCGTATCTACTGCGGCCGCCGCGGTGGCTCAGTGGCTATGGCACTCGGCTGCTGACGCGAAAGACGCGGGTGCGGTACCACCCGCGGCAGTCGAATTTCGATGGAGGGGAAATTCCAGAGGCCCGTGTACTCTACGATGTCAGTGGATGTTAAAGAAGCCCAGATGGTCGAAATTTCCGGAGCTCTTCAGTACGACGTCCGTAATTTCGCAGCCTTGACCCCATAACTAGGTCGGCATACCTTGAGGGCTAGCAGGCTCTTGTTGATCTCGGCGCCCTCCATACGAGTCGGACGGTTGGCGCTCGACGTGTCGGCACCCCGCTCGTTCCCCGCCAGGTCAATGAGAGAGAACTTGCCGTGCAGACGCCCAGACTTCCTGCAGGGGGCGCAAGGGAGATCAGCGTGAGAAGCTTGAGCGGGGAGAATCCTTGCATTTCAGCCAGATGCACCGCTGGACACTACTCGTCCGGTATTCTGAGGGTCCTCAGAGAGGTACCACATCACAAGGAGAGCCCGTGCTGTGCAAGGACGGGAAGAAGATTTTGGGGAACCCCAAACGCGCAGTGAGAAAAAAGCATGAACGCTAGCTTGAAACAAGGGTTTACTCTGTGTTCGTGTTTCTCTCAGGGCGCACACAGTTAAAGTCAGCCAGTTGTGCTTCTTTTCCTCAAACAGAGTGGAGCGTCCAGATCGCGAATAAGGCTAGAGTAAGAATCATTAATGCAAAAGGATTGGATGGCCATGCTAACGCCGGAGATGTCCGCCGATTGGGTCACCGGAACGTTTCCACTGTGACCTCACCAGGAATCTGAGGTCATCAGTCAATATACGTAATGATCGAGACAGAATCAAAATGCAAGAAAATTGTGGTCTAAGTGGAAATCGACCCGGGGCCTTCGGCGTGGAGAAGACGTGACAAGATGACGCAGAATTTAGGGAGTGAAGACTTAACACCCGAGCTAAGTCACGATCGCTGCCACGTTTAGATAGGAGAGAGGAGGAACGACGGAAACAGGCGTGTGGCGCAAAACCGCGACCGCCGAAGCGACGATGCTGGCTTGAGCAACATACATGAGAATGAGATTTGGTTGGTAACAACTTTATTCATAGTCCTGCAGAGCTTTCGCCGACGGGGCGTTAGGTCTCCCACGTGGGGACGTCGAGGCGCTGCCTCGCCGTCGCCTCGCGGGCCTGCTGGACGGCCCAGAGTTGGTCCCCGAGGCTGGGGCTGCGCAAGGCAGCGGCCAACCGCGGCGGGAGGGTTCCGGAATTAGCACCGTGAAGGTTTTTGTTACAGTCCCAGAGCATGTGCGTTAAAGTGGCTACATTGGCGTTGCAGACCTTGCATATATTTGTCGGGTATGTACCGGGGTAAAGCCTGTGGTATAGCTCCGGGTTGGGGTACGTGAGCGTCTGCAGTTGTCTAAGGGTCACCGCGTGCGCCCTGTCCAGCTTGTCGCTGGGCGGAGGGAAGGTTCGGCGGGCCAGGAAGAAGGCCTTGGTAATTTCGTTGTAGCTGGTCAAGCAGTCTTTGGTGCTCTTCCACGGACGACGGTCGCCGGCGCGGTTCGCGAGCTCGCGCGCCTTGGCGTGTGATAGTCAAAAGGTGCGGACTTGCTTAAAGGGCCACACTAGATTTTCGGACTAGTTTTCTAACTCATTACATACATTGAGCACTGTGTTGCGCCACGCAGAAAACGCGTTGACGGAGTGCAAGGCAAAAGACGCGCGACGGACGTTCGCTTGGCTGCCTGCTCCGTTCCCCGTAGTCGGCCCGAGAATTTATCTGTAAAAAAGCCAATTCCATCCACAACAATGCTCGGTGGAGATCGGCTGGGCGTGCCGTCCTGGATCTCCTGGCCCTTCGCGCATCTTCAGCATTGCCCTCATCCAACGGCGCCTGCCAATTCAAAATGTTTATGGGGGTTTAACGTCCCAAATTGACTCAGGCTATTAGGGACGCCGTAGTGAAGGGCTCCGGAAATTTTGACCACCTGGTGTTCTTTAACGCGCACTGACATCGCACAGTGTACAGGCGTCTAGAATTTCGCCTGCATCAAAATTGCACCGCCTCGGCCGGCATCGAATCTACATCTGGAGGGAGGAAGAGAGGAAAGCGAAAGGCCTTCACATTTCCACTCTTAAGCAGGCAAGTGCATTAGAGTAATTTTTCGACTTTTACGACCACATTTCGTCACAGGCCGTTCATAGTGATTTGCTTGCTAGGAGGTTTGTACGCATGGTCAGGAACCGGCGATTCTGATGGAATGCGAAGGTCAATTAGCATTCTCCTCACCTGCGGCAGCGCTTCCCCGTCCGCTGCCCCATCCACTCGGTGGGGACGAGGGGCATGCTGTCGTTCAGGACGCCGCAGACACCCACACGACGAATGACTCAGCAGGTGGCTCAGGCTCCTTCGGTTCTTGCCTGCCTCGCGGTCAGTCCTTGCTGTTTCAGGAAGAAAAGAGAAAACGCATACAGCGGAGCGCCTTAGCACAGCCCATACTGGCACCACTCGCACCTGTCGGCGGCCGTGACACGCATGCGCACCTGGGCCCGAGAGGTTCCAGGTTCATCCTCATGTGGAGTGCACGTGCCGGTCGACGCCATTGTGCAAGAGCGACAACGAAGGAAATCAAGTCCTTCTGTCAGCGATCGCACCGGTGGGGCCATCTCGTTTGGTGACCGTGCAGATTGCTTTAAGACTCCACCGAAGACTTGAAATACAGTGGAGTTTTAGCCAAATTACGTTTATTGTGGTCATCGATAAAGGACATGAAAAAGCGTCTTCAAACCTTTTGGAAAACAAACCGACTCCCCTCCCTAGCCGAATCTCCATGGCCGAAAAGCGAGATGGCGCCAACCGGTGCGATCGCTGACAGAGCTGTTTAATTTCCTTCGTCGTCGCCGCAGACGATGTGAATATCAGACTTCTGATGGAATCAGGTAAGTAGCCCAAACAAACATGGCAAACAATTTTGCCGCCCAAATGCCATTTCTGTGCGAAATTGGCGCTCAAACAATGCGCCCGTTTAGCTTGGATGTCACGTGTTTATTTGCGCATCACGTTGTGCATGGCAACCGACGTGCCACTGCGGCAAGCTGGTATGCTAGTTGTGCGGCAAGTTTCAGTGAAGTGGCCTGGATACTTATTTGAGGATATAGCTGCGAGCTCACCCTTGCATTTCAGCCAGAGGCACCGCTGGACACCCATCGGCCGGTAGCCTGAGGGTCCTCAGAAGTACCACAATCCAAGGATAGTTCGTGCTGTACAAGGAGGGGAAGACAATTTTGCATATAAGTGGCGTACAAGCGCTTATGCAAGCTTACTCAAGACTGGCCATTTCGAATTAAAGTCGCTTTTCGCATGAGGAAATCTTGTCTCTGCGCTCCTCAACGTACGCTGGAAGGAACTAACTAGCACTAATTCTGTACAAATATGCACACACACACACACACACACACACACACACACACACAAAAGCACAAACCACGCACTGACTCATATCTCACTCTAATATTTCATTCTGTTTGTGTGATCAGTGAGTATTCTTCAGGAAAAAATTAAGCCTGTTTCTTTTCACACACGCTCCAGCGGTGAATGTCTTCGTGCGAAGCCAAAGGTCACAAAATAATTCTGCGGCTGTGATTTTCTAATTTTGGAGTGCTTGACAAAATTCCCACGCATTGAACGAAGAGTTACCTTTCAGAGAACATTATATTTTGTGTTCACACATCCTTGCCCGCACTGATATGCACGTTACCGGAGCCATTGTTCGAAAACTAGGCCACTAAGGGTGCTTACACTAAGCTTAATTTATCAAGCATCCTCAAGACGACGTTTCAAAAATGGAATAGCATTGTACGGTACGGAATGCTGTTTTGCCGTTTATAGCAGGAGACTTCAAAACGTGCCATTTAGACGTCGTATTTGCGAGGAAATAGCACGAACAATGCATGAACGGGAAATATTTGCAATTTAGTGCATCAAGAAGTGTGTGCAATAACTCTAAGGCAACGCAGAACTGTTTGTTCGAAAGAAATACATGTTTGCGAAAGATTACATGTTTGCTGTAACGCGGATGATAACTGCTAGCTGCTTCCGAGTGATTTTATTTCTCCGGTTACTGATCTTGTGTTTCAGGGTTTTGTAAAAATCGCAAAATTTCATTTCTGTGTCTCTCACGGGGGGTTTCAGCCTCGCGTGCGAAAATGTGAGGATCCTAACGTCTTTTACGGAAATTTTTTCCTTGCAATGCCTTTTGCTTCTTGAGGACCATATTTCGGGGTCGGCTTGAACCTCGACCGCCAGCGCTTTGAAGGTTTGTACGGATGTTACTTTTGGCTTCGGCCAGTGCCTCCTGAAAAAGGAGCGTTCATGTGCACTCTTGCGGTGGCGTCACCGCAGGCTGCCCGGTCGATAATGATATACCATTGATGCTGCCCGGTCGATAATGCTATGCCATTGATTTAGCACCCAATACTGCAGTATCGACTGGGGCGAGGAGTGGCTATGGCGTTGGCGTCTCGCGAAAAACACGAGAATTTCGAAGCATAAAATTGTAACAAATGTATTACAGAGTGGTTCAGGGCTAACATTTTTTAGGGTATTCATAAACACCATTATGGTGTCCATTAACACACTCACACCATACGGGTATTCACTAGCTCTCTTATGGTGTTGGTGGACGCCTTCCAAGGGTGTTTGTCGCACTTATCAAGGAAACCCTGCGTCGTAACGATATTTCTGTACTGCGTTGTTTCTGTACGCTGTCTACCCGCTGTGTACCCCTGCTGTGCTGCTCGCGCTCTACCTCCTCTAGCTGCCACCCCTGGTCCCGCCAGTTGTGTACAAACGCTTCGCTTGGCGTTTACACCCGCAACTACTATGCATAGCCCGGAAACGGAAGATAGCATTTGTAAGATAAGCAATTACTTTAGGGGACACTCGCTAAATTTTTTCAAACCAAAACTCATAAAAAGGCCGGCGTTATCATGCGTCGCGGATAGCCTAAAATTGGAGCACTTGCCACAACAAGGTGTTGGTCGCTCCCCTAACTGGGGCGTTTCATTGCCTCCAGAAACAGCAGTTAGCGGGCACGCCTTCCAAGCGTGTGCCGTTAGTGACACGAACGCCAATCGGAATAATTTAAAGCGCTTCGAACCAACAAACGGGTCGAGAGAGCACCATTTGCTTCAGAGCGTCTGCTTCTGTGTTATAGAGACGTAGCGCTGCAAGTCCGCGACCGACGATGCGGATTTTCCGTTTATCTCAAGGAACCCACCAGAGTGCCATGTGGAATTAGATCGGCAAATGCCATACGTTCGCTCTTTGTCGCACTGCGTAAATGAGCTTTCGTCTACGAAATACGCGCTCCTGCCCACGATGTGTGTGCAACATTTAGACAAGATGTCCATGCCTAAAATTTCTTAACACTTCCGCACAGTACCACAGTAGGAGTGCCAAGCCGCATTTCAGCCACCAGCCTTTCAAAGCATGCCATCCATGATCTATTCACTCCCAGTGGGTCTGGCTTGACGAAGGTTCTTCGTCAAATACCTTCGTCATGTCCGGTCAGTTTCCTAACTGATCGATAAGCCACCAGGTGCAAGCGTCGTCTACTACAGACGCTTTTCACACACTTCTAACAGCAGAACTGGTTCTCTAAGAAGCGCAGAACATTGTCACTGTTAGTTTTTGGACGTGCAACCCGCTACCTGAAGAGGCAACCCAGCCGAATCAAAATTTTGTTGCAGCTGGCATTTGAACCAGCGCTGTAAAAAGACATGCGATTCCGGTTTGCTTGGAAGAGCAATAACAAATAAGCGAGACTTATCGGCTCACCACATTAGTTAGTGAAAGCTGGCTGGCATTATCGGCCGAGAGGTACAGGCCCGTTTCTACGTTTCACAGGAGACAGGCCGTTTTGGAATCGCTACGCTCACGTGAATGCGGTACCACTTCGACCGCGTTTCCCGCAGACTTCACGGACTTGAGGACCCGCTTACACGAAGTAAACAAGACTGTCCAGATCGCAGTCAAACTTTATTCGCGGTCGAGACCTACCCTAAATTTGAGTAATGGAAAAGCGCATTGCTGGCTCACTTTGTCGGTGGACACCTGAACTGCGTAGCGAAAAAAAAAGGTTGAAACGCGGCTACCGCGGTCGGGACTGAAATAGCGTTGCTTGCGGTTTTAATGCAGGGTGGTACTAGAGATGTTCATCGACAAGATCCTGGTCTGAGCCGGGGTGTTGATGAACTATGCAGGAAATGCTGTCTCGTTGGGATTTTTGCAACTGTCTAGGTCTAAAGGGTGTCAGAGAAGGTGCCTGGTGCGGGAAAGCACTGTGCACGTCCAGAGACGCATGCCTGATTCAGTGCGTTGTTCTGCAACTTGGTCTGCCCCTTTCAATCCTTCTGGGCACAGACCCCGGCGCACTTGCTTGAAGCAAATTACACAGCCTTGTTCCCAGTACAGTCTTATTTACAGTTTTGACCACGTTGCTAAAAAGGTGGTATAGACTATCAGCTAGAATTGAGGGCAGGAGAGGCGCATAACAGGTGCACTTTGCCGATTGACACCTCAAACGCGCCGAGAGAAAAAAGATGCCCAGGCTTAGCTTGGCTAAGCCAAGAATGCGTTGCGTATTGCCCGGTCTTTTTCGCGAGGTATTGCTTGGCGGCACTTGATTTTCTCAGCAGCTTTTCCTCCATCACGTATGGATGGATGGATGGATGGATAGGAGCGCCCCCTTTGAAACGGGGCGGTGGCAACCGTCACCTTGCTCAGCCGTCTTTTTTCTTTTTTATTTTTATTTTTTATTTCTCTTTTTTTCACGTGGTTTGGTGGCTGCCCGGCCGCGCCCAAGGGCTGAACTGAGTGATTGCAATATGCTACGCATAAAAGCACGAACGCTACCTGAAATCAAGCGTTTAAACTGCGCGGTTGCGGTCACCACAGGCACAGGCAAAGCAAGCCAGTTTCTTCTGCTCAAACTCCAGCGGTGCGTCTAACTGTGAATAATTCTAGGCTAGGAATCTCGCTTGGTTTTGAGGAAAGGAAAGGAGCATTCCGTGCTGACATTGAAAGTCAGGACACTTGAACCGCTCAGTGAAAAAATGCGAAAGTAGCACGCGTGACGTTCCGGCGTGGCGTTCCATTCTGCGAAATGATCCAGACGTTGTCATACGATTCAGCGTTTTGTGCAGCATAAACTTACTAGCTAGTTACAGCGTACCTCGCGACAGGAATTCGAACCGGCGGCCTATAATGGGCGGTTGTGGGTATTGACCAAGATATATGAGATCTAGACAGTTCCTGCATCATTTCCTTTCCTCAAATCCAATATTAATTATTACCGCACCTCTTTCTGTCTTCTTTCTTTCCCAACATGCTCTATTCCCTTACGGTTCACTTCGCGTGTCCACCGAGATCTGCGACAAGTACTGCGCCATTTCTTTTCCTCAGAAATGCGTTACGCTTAAAGGTGTTTCCAAAGGGGCAAGGGGTTGCGTGAACGGGCGATGTCGTTCCGTGGACTCCCCTGGCAGCGCTGCAACGCGCTGTCGCGTTCCATTGCTAAAGGCGGAGCTTAAAAGCGTCCTCCAATATTTTCTGCACCCACACAGTGCAGCACAGTATATAAACCAGCGTAACGCTGGTCGCGATCTCCTTCCTCAGGGGGTGCATACATGTTCCTTTTCCGCACCTTGTCTCGGCTGGTGGGACGATGACACTGGCTGGTGTTTCGGCGTCGACGGACGCAGCTGACACCCACGCGGCGAAAGCGCTGCAGACGCTCACTGTGGTTATTCAGCCTCCAGATTGCTCCGCATCCTTCAGGGACGCTGGCCTGGCTAGAGACGCAATCAGCCTCCTGCAGGTTAACAAGAATTCGCGCTCAGCAATGATCATGAGAACATGATCATGAGGACATGAGATCACATGAAGGCGTATCCCTTCAATGGAAATGCCATGTCGCTGCGTTCGTCTACTTGGAGCAGTGCCGGAGCGTTTGGTTTGGACATTACGACTGTCTAAATTTCGGCCACTTTATTAATGCGAAAGCATTGTACGCCTCATAGGCAACGAAACCGGCGTAGGCGTTGACCAATAACAGTGGTCCGAAAGCGACCTTTCGTAGGTGCGGGGCAATGAACCCAGGTCTTTCAGACTGTGAGCCGAGCCCGCAACTCATAGTCAACAAAACCGCGCTGCGATCTATATGAATGTGTTGCCTTACAACTGCATGGTAATGGTAAGTAGAAAAGAAAAAAAATTAAAAGCTAAAAACCTTGCCCTCACATGCAAAGCAAGTATTGCGCGCCTTCCAAATTTTAGAATTTACAGTGCCGGTCGCCATGGTTACCTGAAGCACAGGCGTCGATACGTGGTTCCACCAAGAGGTTAGAGGCCCGAATATTGGCAATCGGCGACCGCGCTTCGTGCCTGCTATCATCATTCTGCACTGCGGCAGCAGTGCTCCTGCCAGCAGGACGTGCAAAGGTAGAAGGGTTTTGCAATAGAAGAACCCAGCGCCTCATCTGATCGGCAACGGTGGTTGTATGCAGCCGCATATAGAGGCGAGGATCGAGGCTGCTGACAGCAGCGCTAAGGCCGATGAAGAAAATGACGGCTAACTGGGTATAATTCTTCCTGGAATGTGCCGCACGGGTCCTGCAGATACGGCGGCTCTTCTTCGAAGCGTTCTATGCTGCCGTCCATTCCGCTGCAACGGTTGTGTACCGGCACGCCATATAGAAAACATTTGCGATGGACCCCCGTCTCCGGCACGAACACATTACCGAATGTCTGTCACAGATTCTTACGCCGTGGATTACGAGCGCGAGGCAGCGACTACCCTATTGGAAAAAAAGGCAATGATGTAAATATTGGAAACCAACACTGGAAACCTTGGTGGATTATGGTAATGGAAAATGCGTTGGAATGACTGGGCATGTTGGAATGACTGGGCATGTTGGAATGACTGGGCAGGTTGGAATGACTGGGCATGTTGGAATGTCTGGGCAGGTTGGAATGACTGGGCATGTTGGAATGACTGGGGCATGTTGGAATGACTGGGCAGGTTGGAATGACTGGGCAGGTTGGAATGACTGGGCATGTTGGAATGACTGGGAGATGTTGGGGCAGGGGCCATGGGGCAATGTTATGTCTGTCGCAATGAGACAGCAAATTTCAAAATAGATGAAGCTCCTACAGCCAGTTTTATTTTGTGTTCATGCTCCTCTTGCTCTTCTTTAGCCACTTGTCAATGCAGCTGGGCCCCATGAAACAGCCTTGTTGATGTACCACTGGTGCATGAGGGCTTGGGAAAACTGGGCGATGCACTCTGCAGAAAAGATTGAAATGAAAGAATTAGGATCCACAAGTTTTTATTCTTGCCAGTATTAGAGTGCTAAAAAAGTAAACTCCGTATTGTGGCCACAGGAATAAAGTGAGCCTAAATCAAGAACCACTGAAGCTATTCGCACTCAAAAATAAAAATAATTTGAGGTTCTTATTCAATATATCATATGCTCGTCATTAAGTACCATCATCAGCAGCATAACTAGCACCACTGCAAGACAAAGGCCTCTCCTATATCCCTAAACATAAGCCTGACGTGTGCCATAATGAGCAAAATAAAAAAGCCATCGTTTTTTGTCCTCTGAAGGCTTTTAGTGGGGTATTAATAAGAGGGACAATATAAAGGTAACATCAGAAGGGTGACTGCAGTAGCACAGCTGAGATGTCGCAGACGATACACTACGAAAAGAGGCATACAATCCATTGATACATCAGTTGCAAAAAATAAAAACAGCAGCAAAGAAATTTCTTGATTTAGTTGTGATGGCATCCTGGTCTCAAGCGGGGCAGCAACATTTAACATTAAGTTGTGGAAAAGTATTGTAGAGTATATGGAACACAACTAAACGAGCGATTTCCCCTTTTATGCAGTGATGTCTGGTGGTCAAATGAGATGACTGATTACACATATGCTGTACCAAGTGTCGCTGTTGGATTAAAGGGAGTTGGTGGCGTAGCATCAAACAGTTTGGTGCAAAATTGAAAGAGCTAGGGAATACTTCAGTTTGGAATCAATAAAATTTTTATGCATAAACTGCGCAGCATGGCAAGAGCACACAGATCATGACATCTCCTGATAAACCCGAGTGCCCTTGTGGTGCCAGCAGCATGTATCGTGACATGCTCCAAGTATGTGGGGCTGCATCTGGTTAAGGTTTCTCCATACCATTAACCCTAGAGGTGGGAAAGGAGGTCAATACGTTGTGACAAAACAATGCAGACAAAACAAGGACAACGAAGGAATAAATATGATGGCATGAGTGCTGACTATCGCCAATGTGTATTGGAAACCACGTCAAAATATATACACTGTGGCCTAAAGAAACAATGAACAAAGGGCACCTTGTGTCAACCACATTGCATGAGTGTAAAACAAAACAAAAACTGACAAAGAAGCATTTAAGAGCATGAACTCTTCCTTAGGAAGCGATAAAGAAGGTGTGCTAACACAGTGATTGCGGTTTTTTTTTAAATTTCAGTGGCCTCGATTATCTCACGCACAAACTTTTCTGTGTCTGTCAGGCAAAATGCAGAACATGAATTCCGGTTCACAGCGTTTAGGATCTGGCAAACAATTGCAATTGCGACAGTGAATCATCAAAGTTCTCCCGCAAGCTTTGTTCACATCGTCGTGGTGGTCTTTTAAACCTCTCAGTGACACACTTGCCTGTTTTCCCAATGTAAACATAGCCGCATTTCAAGGCGTTCGAACACACTATGTCTTCTGTGCAGTGCACGAAGAGACTCTGATGGATAATCTCGGTTGACTACAGGTACTGAAACTTCATAGGGTTAGAAAAACAATATCGACGCCAACTCGACTGCCTATTTAACCGGTGCGGCCAATTGTGGATGTAGGGAAAGGTACGTACAAACTTCCTTTTGGGAGTTACAGTCTCGACGGGGGCACAAAAGGAATGTTTCAACTTCTGCTTAAAGCAATCGGCTAAAGGCACTGACAAAGGTTCTGAATATCCAGTAAAGGACAAACGGCATATGAGCTGGGCAAAACTGGATGTCATGGCAATCAAACAGGATTTCATTAAGGAATTTTTGAAGCAAAGGTTAGTGACACCTCTTGACCAGCTTAGACTGAACCGAAGAAAATGGTAAAAGTAGCTTGTTTTCCCTTGGCTCGTAAGCCCAACAAGTGTAACCACCCAAGATTGAGATCCAATAAATGTGATGACATATTATCCTCTATAATTTCAGTGGTGATTCAAAGTGGACTGAGGCTTTGACTGAACTCCTCTCTCACCTTAGACAATGCTTCGTCAGGATTGGAGATCCTGCAATAAGCCACGTAACAGCGGCGCTAATAGTTTTTTTTGCAAAAACAAGCTATTCTGAAATGTAATAAAGGTGGACTGAAGGTATGAGCTTAAAAGTGCGACAAAATTATTCACCAAAACGCCTGAGACGTTTGGAATGCCACTGCTCCATTTAGGTTAATTAATTCTTCAACACATTATTGATCCTGATTGAGGGATGGCGTAATATAAATCCTTGATGTCAACATAGCACCCCATGAAATTGGTGCGAGAGTTATTGTGTAGAAACTGCGTTACTTTCTCTGCAGATCTTACACGAGAGGAGTCATCAATGCTCAGCAACTTAATTTTATGTCGCAAAGAGAAGGCGATTTGTTTCTGACAGGTTCCATTCTCTTAAACTACAACCCTCAAGGAGCAGTCACCTTTATGGGTCTTTGCGGTAAAGAAGATAGCTGGACAATTTTTCTTACTGAAGTTGATGGCATTAGCCTGATGGTTAAACTCTAGATTGTTAATGTTTCTTGGCACTGGACTTTGCTTTTAACAAATCAGATAGTAAGTGGCACTCAAATTCACAATACACTGCATCTGTGGCCTTGGACTGAAAGGCGCCTTTCGATACGACCACAAAACCACCGTTTATCAGCAGTTGAAAGCAAGAGGGCCCACCCTCTTAAATACGACACAGTTCGGCCTGTGGGCAAGTTCCTAAAGAGGGTTCAAACCGTGACACTGCATCAAAACATCCCGAAACACACCTGTCACACTCAGGTCTGTGCGTGGAAAAGGCAACTCGTCAAACCATGGCAAGCATCTCCACAATAGTTCTCTTCGGAGGAACGGAAAATTTTGGTCCATAAGCACTTCAAGGACCAGACGAGGCAGCGACTCCAAGCTGAAGGTGTGCACCTTGTTGTCAAACTCTTGTGCCTGAAAACAAGCCAGGGAGTGGCTGGTTGACGGTGTCACGCACCGTTGACCAGGTGAAAGCCATCTGGAATGCCACTTTGCAGCCACTTTGCGCTCACTAGCCCGGAGCAGAGAAGCCAAGGCACGAGTGTCTGAAAACAAGGTGCACAATGTCGACACTGAGTTGCTGCCTCGTCTGCTGCTTGAAGCATATACGGGCCAAAATTTGCCATTGTTCCTTCGAAGAGGACTATTCTGGAGCTGTTCGCCATACTTTGACGTCTTGCCTTCCTGTGCCTGGACCTGAGCGTGACAGGTGTGTTTCAGGGGGCGTTGGTTGATGGGGTGTCGTGGTTTGAACCATGCCAGGAACTTGCCCGCAGGCTGAACTGTAACGGGTTTAAGACGGTGGGCCCTATCGCATTCAACTGCTGATAAAGAAGGTGGTTTTGTGGTCATGTCTAAAGGCGTCTTTCTGTCCAAGGCAACGGAGGCAGTTAATTCTGAGTTCAAGTGTCACACAACAGCTGATTTGTTAATAGCAATGTCCAGAGCCAAGAAACTATGTAATAATCTAAAGTTGAACCATCTGGCTAATGTATCAACTTCAGCAAGAAACTAGCAGAGGTGCCAATGAGAGGTCAAAAGACCACCGTTACGATCTGAACAAAGCTAGCAGGGGGAATCTGATGTTTCATTGTCGCGACTGCGGTCGTTTGCCGCATCCTTTATGCTGTGAGGCGTAATTTCTTGTGCTGCATTGTGCTAGACAGACACAGAAAAGTTTGTGCATGAGATGATCGAGGCCACTGAAATTGTAGAAAAAACGCAATCAATGTGTTAACACACCTTCTTTACCGCTCCCTAAGAAAGAGTTCATGCTCTTAAATGCTTCATATTCAACTTTCGTTTTGTTTTTGACAGATCCAAAGTGAATGTTACAAGGCGCCCTTTCTTCATTCTTTTTTTAGGCCACAGTGTATATATTTTGATGTGCTTTCCAATAAACCTTCTTGAAAGTCAGCACTCGCACCGTCGCATTCCTTCCTCATCTTTCTCTTCTTTGCGCTGTTTTGACACGATGAATTACAAACAAGACCATTCATCCGTCTTGCAAAAGTCAATACAGTCAGAGTAGCTGAGATAGTTGGGGCATCCTTCTGAATAATGCAGTCATAAAGACAAGGTTGGGACATAAAGACAAAGACTGTTATTGAATGGCTAATATTAATGTACTTTAGTAATGTGCTTGGTTTGGTTTATGGGGGTTTAACATCCCAAAGTGACTCAGGATGAGGGACGCCTTATGATTTTGCATATCCCTTATGATTTTGCATATGATGCTGGGCTTCATAAGAGAAGAAGTACAATAGTTTTTTAAGGCCAGCCGTAGAACAGGAAGCAATGAATCTACACTAATATCAAAGAATGAAGGCTCAAGTATGAGAGTGTAGCTAAAAGGTTATAATGACAAACATGAAAAGCTTTGGAGAAATTCAAGTCGATGACACTTGCCTAAAATAAAGAATCTAAATTTGGGTGAAGATCTGTTGTGAATTCAAAAAGTTGGATTGCACATTAGTAAAGAGAATGGGAGCCGTGATGACTGGTATAGAAATATTAGTTTGAATTATGGTGGCAAGTAATATGCGGACTCATTTCGTGCTCTAACAGTTCATGCAAAATGCACATCAATAAAATAGGAGAACAGTTTGGGGATCAGAACGGTTTCCAGCCTTAATTATTGACAGGTCAGCTTCAGGTTGTCAGGGATAGAACCAAGAGGTTTGGATTGGCTAACAATTATTGGTAAAATCTGTCTTCAGATATCCTCAGTAGTTTAAAGTATGTCAGAAGGCTTCTCACACAGCCCTCAGGTACTCGAAAGCTTGTGCTTATCAATGACTTTCGAGACATGATGAGAAGCAATGGTTAATGCAGTGAAATGGGTAACAAATAACTGATTTTTCTCAAGAAAGTGCCCATGGAATATGCTGTCAAACAAATTCCCAAGGATCCTTCAATTAAGCCCAAAATGACAGTTTATGGGTAGCCACTTTGTTATAACCATCACATACAAAAAAAGAGACACCAGAAGCCCTCCTTATTCACTGAAAACAAGGGAGAATTACGAGACATCATTCCGGCACACAAAATCACACGGATGAAGAGAGTAGACTCCATGGATACCATATTTCAACTGAGGTTTATTCCACAACACAGGCTTTTTATGTGCAAAGGGGTACTACTAGTGATCCCTGGGGCTGAAAAGTATTTCCGCCACCAGATAACAATTATTCAGGACGGCAAAAACCAAAACACAAAAAAACATAGGGGTAAAGGTATCTTGCCACTCACATTAAACACATCGGCACGCCTATGCATCACCTACCTGGCTGACCCAACAAACATATTTGCCTCCAGATAAACTATTTCTTTTTCTGGAGCGCTGCAGAAGGGCTGCTGACGTAATTCTCTTTTTCAGCAGAGATACAAAAGGCTTAAAAAATTTCCCAGCCCTTTCAAGTGCTAAACTTGCACAAGGCATGTGTTTCTTTCAAAAACGCCTTGCATGCTCGCTTGTGCGAGCAAAGGCGAATGTGCTCAGCTAAATGACCTCTGCCACTTAATGAATCAGCTGTCCTGCAATGTTCAAGCAAGCGTTCATTGATGCAAGCCTCGTCTGTCTAATGTAATGTTTGCCACAGGCAAGGAGGGTGCTGTACACCATGTCAACCTCATGTTTAACGAGGGGTTTGGTGTGCTTAGTTTTGTAGGCAGGCTTTTTCGTAACGTCATTTATCAGGTGGCACATGCATCCCAGCTTTCCCAAGCTGAAAATACGACATGTACATCGTGTTTGTCACTGGCCTTCTTGAGGCGGTGTGACACCTGATGGCAATAGGGCACAATGACAGGTCACTGTTCCGAATGTGCGTTGTCTTCCGGCTTGCGCTGCCCAGCACACTTCATCTCTCGAACCTGGCTTTCTACCACTAAGGCTACAATTTCTCCTGTGAAATCTGCCTGCTCCAGTCTCCTTACTTGCGCATTGATGCTGTCACAGAGTCGTGACAGCGTCAATGCCGAAGTAAGGCGACTGGAGCAGGCAGGCAGAAAAAGAAATAGATTATCTCAACGCAAATGTGTGTTGGGTCAGCCAGGTAGGCAATGTTTAGTCACGCCAATGCATTCAACTTGAGTGACAAGCTAACCTTACGCCTATGTTTTTGTTTTTGCAACCTTGAATAATTGTTACCTGGTCGAGGAAACACTTTTCAGCCACAGGGGTCACTAGTACCACTTTGCATGTAAAAAGCTCATGTTGTGGAATCAACCTCAGTTGAAGTATGGGGTCTATGGAGTCTACTCTCTTCGTTCATGTGTTTTTGTACAGTGGAATGATGTCTCATAATTCTACCCAGAACCAATTAGCTCAGCTCTCCATGCTTAGCAAAAACAAGGCAGCAGTAATGAAACCAGTTCTCATGTGTGCACTTTTTCTTTTACATCTGTGACCTGCGATGAGTGGCATAAAAACACATATTTAAGTTAACACACATGCATCATAATGTTAATATTCGTAGTCAAATAGTATCACATAATGCAGCCAAAAACATGCAGACATTTCGCACTTCATGCATAGAATGCAACGGTTAAAAGACGAGCAATATTGAATGTAAAACTTCAAATGGCCTGCGACCGGCCCATTCTGACAGCCAACTAATATTACTCATATAAACATGTAAACATATCAGGCCAGAGCTATCCAAACTGCTCCAAGCAGTAGCATTAAGGAAAAGAGCAATGAAAGTAAGAGAACATTTCATGGCAACCATAAGAACAAAGCACAATGCAGTAACAACTTACAACACAGCTTTTGACTTCATCTGGTGGCCACAAAATCCATGCCATTGACTCGGACTGGAAGACAGATGTGCCACCTGCGGATACCAATTTCCCATTATCACTATGACAGGCGTACAAAAACAAGCATGCGAACTCGGTCCAACAGTGAATATCACATGAATGTAAAAAGATCAGGAAAAATATACTTGCCCAAGTATACGCCTCAATACAAAGGAAAACTACCCTGTTTAAAATGCATCAGTTCCCCTAGCACTAGTAAAGGAATCTTGCTATGAGCAAAACAAATCTGCGTTCGAAAGCGTAGATAAACATCGTAATAACGGAGACAATTATTGCATCACTTGTTTTCCTCAGAAACCAATTTTCAAACAGCAGAGTGATCGAAATGCAAGATCCTATACTCTGGGTAGCCAGAAACGCTATCGGTATCATAAAAAAAAAATCTTCACATACTCATTTAAAAATCAGATCCTGACGGCCGGAAATTAACTTTCGTTGGTAACTGCAACCTGAGACAGTGCTTTCTTTATAGTGGGGTTTGAATTCAGATGCGGAAAATGGGCACTGATCGTATTGGAGGGTTCCGGATTAATTTAGACCACCTAGAATTTCTTAACGTGAGCTGACATCGCACAGCACAGGGGCATTCTTTTTTTCATTTCACCTAAATCGAAATGCGGCTACTGCCATCAGGATCGACCCCACGACCTAAGGTTCAACAGTCTAGGGCCAAGCAAAAACCGCGGCGAATAAAAAGTGTTTCAATCCCCCTCAAAGTGCTAACGCTATCTTGAAAGACAATCATACATTTTACGCACAGCCAAAGTGCCGGTCCTTGAAACGTGCGAGGTGGTGTGAACAAGCATGGGCAGAAACGCGTAGAACGAGGCATATACGAGGACAAATCTGTGCTCAACAAGAAACAAAACGCGCAAACATGCGCATACCAAAATCATGCAAAGCTAGCGCACGCACGGTCGCATCCCCTTTGCCAAAACAAGTACCGACAGCGACAATTCTTGGCAGAGCAACTCACCGCGGCGACAACAAAAGCGCCTTAAACGCTTTTTATAGCATTGAACACGAATACTGCAGCAGTACGACAGGTCACCGTTCCAGCATTATATGCTTCGGATAAAGCACGAGTACTGCTTACCTTTTCAGATGATTGCGTAGTCGTGCAGAACGCTGTTTGCCTTCGTGTCACGGGCACTACACCAACCAGTGAGAGTTCAGCACGAGTGCTACGTAGCCGGCACTCTCTACCACGTAGTCACACAGAAGAAAATATTCCGGGCCTTATTTGGAACATTTCCACCGCGACACTGCCCGCGCGTCTTTGTGCCTGGACACCCATCCTGGACTACACAAAGAAGCGCACAGACTGAAAAGTTAGAGAGACCAGAAAAATGACACTTTGCCTCGAATAGGCTACGTCGACAGCACTGCGCGATTGTGCACCCTTGAGCAAGAAGAAACACACGCAAACCACAACACAGTTCACGACGGCTCACAATCCAAGTAGCGAATTGTAGCAAGCGCCGAAGCGCGATGCACGCGACGCAGCACCCGAACCGCCATGAGGGTTATACAGAAAAACAGTTACCGGCAGCCGCCTGGCGGTGACAACCAGTTTTTGTTTCGGTTTCGTTGTGAAAAGCTTGTATCCTACTTTTTATTTTATTTTTGGTATTTTGTTTTGGGTATTCAGCCGTATCGGCATCCACAGAAATTGCAGCGATTGCAAGCAATTACCACTGGTAGAAACGCGCGAATTAACGACCTGTTGCTTGCGCTGCGGTTGAAAAATGCCGGAGTTCTCACGGCAGTATGGCTTGCTGCTTTGCTCATTCACGAAATTACATGCCGATTTCTGTTTGTATGGGGAAGTTTTTTTTTATATTGATGGGAGATCAGCAAGGCTAACAAAATACCCAACGTAGCAGTCGTAGAGAGTAGGTTGTCGTAAAAACATGGTGACGCTGTTTGATCGGCAGCACGACGTGAGAGGCGGCAGCGTTGAAACGCGCGTCGAGAGAACAACCTCCATGGTATATGCTTTCTTGAGACTACAGTGAAGGTGTGCATTTTTTATAGTGGAGTTCTCTCATCCAACGTGAAAACCAAATCAATTCTTAGTATGAAATATGCTGTGTAATTTATATCCTCATATTGTGTTTATATATATCTGCATTTCTATTTTGAAAAACAGTGTTGTACTGGTAATTGTGTACCAAGGTGCATGTATAAGAGTGCAGCCTTGTCGAAATATTCTGTGTATATATTTGTATTCGTAACCCTTCTACAAAGAAGCTGTGTGGCCAGCTATGTGGTTAACAATTTGTTAATTGAATTAGTATATGTCTTGAAATGCACGCTCAATAAAATTTTCTGAATGAAATTGAGTGTTCGGATTCAGGCATGCAGGGCTCTGCAAACCTGCAATTTATTATTTTGTGAACAATGAAGTTAAACTTTTTCTCAAATATTTTGCTAATGATAATCTAAGCCCAAGTATATAAGTCGTTACTTTTTAAAAAAATTTTCTGAAACTGTCAAGTCAACAAATGCACGTGTAAAAAAGAGAAATTTGTCTTGCAGTTTTTATTCTAACAGCATAAAGTGCCAAGTGTACAGTCTTTGTCAAAAGTAACCAGGCTGCATGGTTTGCTTCTAGCTTGTATAGTGGAGCCCTTGTGTTATTCCTAAGGATCAAAACATGTTGGAAGGTAATAAGACCCTCAGTCCTTACCTTTAGCTACCATTCCAAAGCTTTAGGGAAGCTGTGAGGGATCCACTGTACGAGCTAGAAGCAAACCATGCAGCCTGGTTACTTTTGACAAAGACTGTACGTTTGATGGATTTGACCCACTGGGATTGTTAGTGCATTGATGAGTTTCATTTTGTCAACCATATAGGCACATGCATGCAGTATCTGCTGCCCAGCATCGGCCATTCAAATACAGCCATGGTTTGTGCCATGCCAAACAAGTAGGTACAGTCGTGGGTAAAAAAAGATTAGCACACATGACGGAACACCAGAGCGCCGGAATGACAACGCCTGGCACTGCGGGTGGCGGAGAGGCTGATAACGGGAGTGCCGGGCCGTTCCCATTCTACAGTATTAAGGGGGTCTGCCACGGACAGTAAAATTACTGCGGACTGCCACGGACAGCAAATTAGCGGACTGCCACGGACAGCAAAACTGCTGACTAAAAGCAGCGCTATCATCTATTGTTCCCGCGAGTTCCTTTTGACAAACCATCGCGGACATAAAAAAACAGTAATAAAAAGAAGCAATCTGTGCTCATGATAACCGAGCCAAAATAAATTCCGCAAGCACAGTCACGCAGGGTCGGCACTTCAACGCTCGGGCGGTGCACGCTTGATAAAGCTTACTTCCTGCCGCCCCCCCCCCCCCCTAGGCTGCAAACATGGAAGAAACGGCCCGTTAGGCAGTTCTGCCTACCGCAGCGCCGCGTGGTGAGATATACGAATTCTGATCGCCAGTGATCTGTGCTAATATTTTTTGCTCGCGACTGTACACATCCATAGGCTCCCACCGTTGTTTCCACATAGTCCAGTGTTGCCTGCCAGGCCCACCGAGATAATCACGATGGATACCACCAAGCCCATCCCGTCCCATCGTGCTCACTGAAGTGTCCAGCGTGGTTTCCATTCAGCCCAATATTGTTTACTGAAAGTGCCAGTGCAGCCACCACAATTTCCACTCAATCCAGGGTGGCCCAAAGTCGCCATTAGTGCATCCAGCATCTCTCCCATTCGCTCCACCAGCACCCAGCGTGGAAACCAACACTTCCAATCAGCCCACCGTTTTCTCCAATATGGAAACCAACACTTCCATTCGGGCCACCGTTTTCTCCAACAAGACTTTTGATGGAATTTTCAACAGGGTAGCACACCTAAGCCTGTAATTCTAGAAACGCCATTGAGAACGCCATATAAACGCTCTTCAGTTCGTTGGACGCCGAAAAGCGGGGGGACAGCTACCGGGCGTCTGCTGACCCCCTGTTTCCAGTTTCATAATCTTGGCTCAAACTCCTCTTGCCACTACACCCGTAATGTAGCGAAAAGTCAGTCTTACAATATTTGTAACTCACTTGGGATTGAATTTAAAGACAACCTTACAAAATTTCTCACTTCAGTTGTGATTCAATTTGTATTAAAGCGCTAGAAAGCAGAAGCACAAGAGCTGTATTTGACCCGTGGTAGTGGGAGCTTCTATGCACCTAAACACGACCCGAGACGGCGGCCCTCTCGCACTCAAATTATGCTAGTGCTCAGTACGCAGACATTTACAAATACTGGCCACGCATGATTGTCTCGAGGACACATAACACAGTGGGCTTGCTGTGGAAGCTGCCGCATCTCACTCGCAACTTCCGCTCCGCGGAGAAGCTGCGAAAATGCCCGATATTTTAATGCTAATATGCGTGCTAACACAACTGCCTTGAGATGGAAAACAAAACACTTTGCAGCGCTTTGACGACGCCAGACGCCGATTAGTACTAGCGTGCGCACTCAGTGAAGAAGCTCTCAAACGAAGAAGCTATCAGAGAGGCGCGCGTCTCTCACAGCTCAAAATGCCGTCAAGTTTACGTCTCCATGCCCGTGTGGGTCGGCTGCTCGGGGACGGGTTGTCCGCAGCCCAAGCTGGACAGCACAGGTTCCCTATATGCGGTCCACATTCGTGAAAAAAATGCCAACATATGTCTGGGCTGCTCCATGAAGGATCAGACTGCCGTGCTAATCAGATAAAAAATTATTTCGTGCTTAATGTCCCATAGCGAGACATGCACTATGAGGTACGATTATTTACTACCGGGACACACGGGCGTCTATTTCGCCTCCATCAAATAGCGGTTGCCGCAAAAAAAAAAAAAACAAGTTGCCTCCTCGGTGCCATCCAAACCGCCGCAAAAAAAAAAAAAACAGAAACGCGGGTGTGTTTAAAACGCTTTCTGAAGTGCTTCGAGCAGGCGAGAAGAACGGGTTTCTGCAGAATAAAAAGAACAGCAAGCCGTTCGCACGCGTTCAGGGTGAACCCCTGAACTAGTCCGCGAGGCAAAGGAACGGAGGAGCTAATGGAGAAATACGCGTCCCTGGTTTAATTTGGGATTAATAAACGCATTTAAAGTGCCCCTACTGTGCGTTCCTTTAACGAGCACTGACAGCGAACAGCATACAGCGTCTTCCAGCATTCCGCCCGAATCGAAACGCCGCCGCCGTGGCAAGGACCGAACCTGCGTCGTCCAGCTCAGCAGTCGAACACGCAAACACACAGCCACTCCGGCGGGTTTACCTCAGCCAGTGAGTGACCAGTGGAGCTCAAAAGCCCTTTGCAAGGTAGACTGTGTGTGTCCCGGGTTAATCTACCAGGACGCCACATCCTGAACGCACACGTTTCTAAGCACACGAGAGCTTGGAAGAAGCCGGCAGTTAGGCTCGCATGTATAGTGACATATCACCCAAAAATCGGGACCCGGCTCACGCACGAAATGGCTGGCTGTATACCTCTCATTCAATAGCACAGCCTCGAGTGCTGATAGAGGAACAATGCAGGCATGGAACGCTTAAAATTTGCGATGGCAGAGCACAGAACGTTGACTGTCGAGGGAAGTCGAACGCTACGACTACTGCAAAGATGCCTAGGAATCTCATTACCGGCCAACAAATCCTATTAGACTTCCATTCAGAAACATTCCCTGGATAAAAAAATTACCTGAATACCCTCGGTGCCCTCGGAGACGCCATCGCTTCGCAATTACATAAGTGGACCAAAGGCCTCACCTCATGCTATGACGTGTCGATCGCCCGGAGAGGCTGCCGCTGTGGAAACCAGCTGTCGGTCGCAATTGCCGCAGGAAAATGCCAGAAGGCCTGGAAAGCGCCGACGATAACTTCAAGGAGTCCCCTACTGAGCCTTTTCATGAGGAGCTGTCTTGGGCATGGACACCGCCACTCTGTATCTCTTGCACTGACCCTGGAGACACGTCGTGGTCGGCGCAAGGCGACGTCACCAGTGCCACTCACGCTCACGCACGCGCTCTCCCTTCCCTGCGCCCACTGATCTCGTGCTCCCCTTGGAATCGATATCTTCGGCATTGGAAGAAAGGAATTTTAATGAGGGAAAGGTGGAGAGGTTGGCCGGTGGTAACATGGCCCTGGCCTGCTACTCCACACAGGGGAAAGGGAAGAGGAGGAAAAGGAAAGTGCGAATGAAGGCTTATGATGGCATAATACAATGAGTTTCTCGGGTGATGTCTACACACACACACACACACACACACACACACACACACCACACACCACACTGGCTGGCACTCGCATCGCGGTTAGTAGACGCACATAAAACTCATAAAACTGGTGTCTGAAACACAAACACCGACACATGTCATTAACCATGTAGGTTGTGCACAGGCGGTCACAGACGAGTATCCAGGCCTGTTTCACACAAAAAGTTGAGCAGGGCCTTTGTCACACGGCACCAATCAGAACGTCTCGTCCTGGCGCCCAGAAGAGTTTCCTCAGAGAGAGGGCGAGAGTCCAGTTGTTTCACGGTCGCCTCCAATGTTGTTCTTTCAGCAGTATAGTTCGGGCACTCGCAAAGAAGGTGTCCAATAGTCTCTGGAGTGTGGCACTGTGCGCAATTTGGGTTACTTTCGATGCCGATCTTGTGAAGATAGTGTTTGGTGTAGGCAACGCCAAGCCGTAGCCGGTGGAGTAAAGTCCCATGACGTCGCACCACCATAGATGGCAAATGTAATCATGAGCCAGCGTCAAGCTTACAGACGCGGTCCTGTTGATGACTCGAATCATGCCAGTGCGACTGCATTGCCGCTTGCATTAAATGCGCCAGCAAGGCTCCAATGTCTGATCTAGAAAAGGCTATCTCAATGAAAGCACCATCACTATGTGCCATTCGAGCCTCGGCGTCAGCACGCTCGTTTCCCGCTATGCCGCTATGGCTCGGTATCCATTGAAACTTTATGATATGGCCGCGGTGGAAAGCTTCGGCTAACAAAACCACAATTTGTTGAACCAGCTGCTCGCATGCCCTTGGTGTTAGATAAGTTTGTACGACCTGCAATGCCGATCTCGAGTCGCAGAATATAGTCCATTGCTGCGCTGGCTGGTGACCAATATAAAGGACGGCTTCTCGTATGGCTGCCAATTCGGTTGCCGTAGAGGACGTTTTGTGCATGAGCCTGAAACGGTGACATGAGGCATTTCCTGGCACTATCACCGCTGCAGCTGAAGAAGTGGTCGTCACGGATCCGTCCACGAAAACATGCTGGGTGTTAGTATACATAGATGTAATGTATGACAGCGCCAGCTGTTTCAGTCCGACTGTTGGAATGTGCGTCTTCTTTGTTATCCCTGGGATTGTTGTCCGTATAGATGGTTTTGGTACTGCCCAAAGTGGCACCTCCGCAATCTGGTGTGGCGCGTAGTTCGAAGGCACCGCATTGCGCTGCATCCTAAGGGCTCTGGAAAAGGCTGCATCTGGACGCGCCGCACTAATGTTGGTCAGGGGGTGATGACGATGCCTGGTCAGATGCCGCAAATGCACACGAAGTGGCTCCTGTTGAAAATAAATTCGTGCTGGGCAGGCGCGGGCCTCATAAAATGTGCCCCATGTAGAAGTTTTACATGGCAAACCCAAGCATACTCTTAAAGCACGAGCCTGCGCGCTTTCAAGCACATGCAGGCCTGATAGTCTGACTCCCGAGAGAACGGGTGCACTGTATCTGAGAAGACCGACTACCAGCGCCTGGTACACGTGTAGTAAAGATCGCTCAGAGGGACCCCAACATTTTCCTGCCATACACCGCACAATGCTTGCAAAGCTGTCAAGCTTTTTCTTGAGCACAGAAATGTGCTTCGTCCAGGACAGGTCACGGTCTATCGTAACACCTAAGAATTTGTGATGTGTTACGTATGGAACAATTTGCCCGTCGATTGTAACCGGATACCACGCCATTAACTTGCTTGTGAAGCCAATGTTACGCTTTTAGTTGGCGAAAATTCAAGCCCCTGACGGCGCAAGTACGCAGACGTAATGGAAACCGAACGCTGCAATCTTGCTTGCACTTGGGGACGCGTGACACTTGATGTCCATATGCAAATATCGCCTGCGTAGGCGGATATCGAAACAGTCTTCGGCAGTTGTTTGAAAAGGCCAATGAGCACGAGATTGAACAACGTTGGACTAAGCACTCCTCCCTGAGGAACACCACAAGCAACATGATGATCTGCTGTGTCTCCTTCAAGAGTCTCCATGTAGACTGTCCGGTTTGTCAAATAGCTTGCAATCCAATTGTGTAGACGTCCGCCTATGCCATATTCATCGAGTGCATTTAGTACTGCATCATGCTGAACATTATCGAATGCGCCCTTGATGTAGAGGAAAAGAGCAGCAGTCAACCTGTGACGGCGTTTTTCATGTTCTACCGTTGACACGAGATCAATTACACTGTCGATGGCAGACCGGCCTTTGCGGAAACCCGTCATTGTGGAAGGGTACAGTCCACGTTTTTCAAGGAACCATTCTAGACGGGTTAGCACCATACGCTCCATCGTCTTGCCAATACAACTTGCCAGAGCTACTGGTCTGTAGGATGCTAAGTCGAGTGGCGATTTCCCTGGTTTGAGCAAGGCCACAATGCGGCTTCTTTTCCACTGCTGTGGAACAGTGGCAGAGGCCCAAGAGTGGTTGAACAATGTTAAGAGGGCTTCCATTACCTGTGGGCCTAGATGAC
This sequence comes from Amblyomma mixtum, assembly GCF_055824585.1. Taxonomy (NCBI): domain Eukaryota; kingdom Metazoa; phylum Arthropoda; class Arachnida; order Ixodida; family Ixodidae; genus Amblyomma; species Amblyomma mixtum. Next base: position 108,851,987 of record NC_143015.1, read on the forward strand.
GAAGCGCATTGTATGTTATTCCATCAGGTCCTGGGGACGAAGGATGCGTACAAGCAGAAAGAGCCGCTTTCAGTTCTTGAATTGTGAAGGGGATGTCCAGTCGATCGTCCATCCTGGGGGGAGCACATCGATGCTGCCGAGGTGAAGAAGCGCTTCCGGCAATTCTCGAACAGAAATCCTCTGCCACCTCTAGTTCTTGCCGTCTTTCATAAAGTGCCAATGCACGGAAAGGGTGTTTCTGCTGGGGAAATGTCGGCAGTGCTCGAACGACGTGCCAGATTTTGGAGAGTGGTTTGCGGGGATCCAATCTGCTGCAAAATGACCGCCACCGTTGTTTGCCTAGGTTCTCCAAATAGCGCTGTATTTGCTTCTGGGCACGTCGAGAGGCCCGGAGATCCGAGACATCCTTTGTCCTCCGGTATTTTCTTTCTGCGCGCCGACGAATCGCCCGAAGCTGCGCGTAGATCACATCCACTGGAGGTGTGGAATTGGGCGCTGAGATGTAGCGCGTTGTATCTTTCATGGCCGAAATAATACGCTGTTCCACATCTGTTGGATCAGCGAGGTTACCACAGGTTTCTTCTAGAGCAATGCGGAAAGCACTCCAGTCGGTGCAACGTATTTTGGCATTTGGAAGACGGTGAAACCACCGTAGCTGCACATACGTTGGTATGTGGTCACTTCCATAAGTTTCAATATCAGCACACCACGTTGCGAACGATGAGAGGCGCCTGGATACAAATGCAAGGTCCAGGCAGCTGCTGTAGGTAGTCCCTCGTAGAAATGTCGGCGCGCCATCATTGAGCAAAACAAGACCTGCATTGTCCATGAACGTGGCGATATCCCGTCCTCGAACGTTCGTAATGGCGCTTCCCCAGCCGTGGTGATGCGCATTGAAATCTCCTACTATTATATGGGGCTCCGAAACGCTGTCGAGTAGCGATTGTAGTCGTAGGGCATCAAATCGACCCCTTGGTGGTATGTAGCCACCTATAATAGAGATTGTGCGCCCATTCAGAGTCACAGTGATTGCAACATACTCGTTGCTACTGCCCCCAGGAATTTGATGCCGAATGTAAGTGAGGTCACGACGGACGCATAGTAGTACCTTGCTCAAATGCCCAGCCGCTTCAGAGAGGAAACTTTCATAACCGGACAGTCGAAAAGGAGATGTGATATTAGGCTCACATATTACAAGCACTGGAAATCGGTACTTGAAAATCCTCTGCCTGAAATCTGCTAGGCGGCCTCGCAGACCTCGAGCATTCCATTGTAATACTGCCGATCGAGAGATTCTCTCCTGTAGTGAGGGTGCTGACGACGGTAGAGCCATAATTTTTGACTGCTATTAAAGGGTGGCAAGCACCGGTTCAATAGCGTCTAAAATTTGGACAGCAGCCTTAGCAATTGGCGTGTCCACTCCAGCAATTATCAGCCGTAAGGTGCCTATCAGCTGTTTCAGCATCGCCCTGATTTGATCATCTGTTGTAGACACATCCGGCGGACGCACAGGGGGACGTGTCACAGAGCTTACAGTACGCGATGGTAGAGGTGGCCACTCTGCGGAGTCCTCCTGGGTGGTTGACAGTCTTGGCTCTTGCGGAGCTGGAGGCGGTGGCTTCTGCGCGGCAGAGCGGTCTCGGTCCTCCTGATGTATTGACACGTAATTTACTGAGCTCAATTTCTTCTGCCGGTTTCGTGTCCTCCTCCTGGAGCGACGTACCGCGATTGCTGCTTCTCGGTGAGTAGAATGGTCTCTCACCATTTTCTTCAAGATCTTCATCTCTGTTTTCACCTTCGGACATTCCCTAGACGTTGCCTCATGAGGACCTTTGTAGTTTGCACAAACTGGAGGCTCAATCGCACATGTAGGTCCCTCGTGCACGCCACCACAACGCGGACATGCTTTAGTGCTCGTACACGCAACACTTACATGTCCAATCTTCTGGCATTTTCGGCACTGCACCGGTCGGGTCACATAAGGACGCACTGGGTGCCTCACAAAACCCACTTTCACATGGGATGGTAAAGTAGTACCCTCAAACACTAGTTTGACGCAGCGTGATTGGCCGAAACGGTGGATGTCAGTTATGCGAACAGAACTTGATAGCAGTTGCACCAAGTCCATATCCTTGATCTCTATGTCCACGTCAGAAATCACACCAGCAGTAGTGTTAAGTCCATGAGCGAAGAACGAGCGGACTCGTATGTTGACAAGGACAGACACGGTCTTCAACTTCTCCAGGGTGGCCTGGCTAGAGACATCAACAGAGAGGATATTCCTTCTTGCATTAATACGCACTTCTTTGACTTGGCCCGGAACCAGTCGTTCAAGAAGAAGAGTCAAAGTCTGCTTGTTGATGGAGTTGAGATTCTCTAAATCCTCAACAGGCATGTATGAAATTGTGTAAGTAAGAGATTGCTCACTTACATTGGCCTCGTTAGCAGTCTTCTTGCTCACACTGTGTTGGTTATCTTCGTGGTCACAATGGACTTGTTAGCCCGCTTCGTACGCACACTGGGCCCACACTCAGTCGGGGTTTTGGAAAGCTTCCTCTTCAGGCGCCGACTCACAATCTCGGTGCAGCCACCGTCGAACTCCATGTCATCCGAGTCGGATAAACTAGACGACCCCGGGAGCTCTGAGGGGAGATCCATACTGCATCCAGGTTGAACTGTACGGTTCACACTGCTAACCACAGAAGGCAGCAGAGGCGGCGGGTCATCCGCCATCGCCTGGGACGGCGAGGTTGCCTTGAAGGCCACAGAAGCACAAATTATTTTGAAAAAGCAGGAGCTCGATCAAGAGAAGCTGCCGTTCGCAGCGCTCTTCGGCATTAGTATTCTAGTTCACTATAGGCATTAGTGACGAGACCTCGAGACCTTTGGTATTTTTTGGCTTTGTTTTTAAGCATGAAATGCTTTTAGCTCCCGTTGTCGGCAGTGTGGGGACGTCACGCCGAGACCGAAAGCGAACATCCGGGCACTGAATTCCACTCATCCGCGCACCGTACGAGATTTAATGAGACTCTCTAAGCCCTCCTACAGGACCAGCATACAAGCACCGGTAGCTTCGCGCCAAACGCGAAGCTACCGGTGCGTCAAAAAGCGTCGCGTTCAAAGGGCAAGGCATCGCGCCGAACGCGTGGTGGCGTTCCGTGGACTGCCTGGCAGCGCTACAACACTGTCGCGTTCCACTCCTAAAGGCGAAGTGTAAGCGTCATTAATTAGCAGTTAATTAGTATTTATTCATTAATCCGTAATTAGTCACTAATTAGTACTTTGTCATTACTTCGTCATCAATTGTGTATGACGTAATTAAGTGGTGACGTTACTACTGTCACATAGGCAAAGCGGTGCGGAAAACGCTTTCGCCTCTACGCACTTCAGACAGTTTCGAACGCGCTGCATATACATTCTTGTCAGGCCTGCGTCTCGCCGTGTCCGCGTACGCTTCGTGTTATGCCCGTAAACATTTCATGCTTACTCTACTCTCGGTTACGGGAGAGGCAGACATTTTTTTTAAGCATGAAATGCTTTTAGCTCCCGTTGTCGGCTCCCGTTTAGCTCCCGTTGTAGCTCCCGTCCCGTTGTCGGCCATCATCCGCGCACTGAATTCCACTCATCCGGGAACTGAATTCCACTCATCCGGGCACTTAAACGAGAGCATCCGGGCACAGTACGTGATTTAACGAGATTTAGCGAGTCTCTCTAAGCCCTCCTACAGGACCGGCATACAAGCGCCGGTAGCTTCGCGCCGAACGGGTGGTGGCGTTCCTCCCTTCCTGTACGGTGCGGTTCGGGTGTCCACCGAGATGACAGAGAATTACTGCGCCATTTCCTTTCCTCAAAAAGCATTGCGTTCAAAGGGCAAGGCACCGTGCCGAACGGGTGATGGCGTTCCTCCCTTCCTTTACGGGGCGGCTCGGGTGTCCACCAAGATGACAGAGAATTACTTTTGCTGAATTCCAATGGCAGATCGAGACCCCTCCGTAGGATCGCGTACGGAGCGCGTCGGAGCGCGTAGCTTCGCCACCTCCCATTTTGCGATTGGAATGCCAATGCTCCCTTGGCGCCAGCGCCGCAGCGGCGAGCCGCGGCAACTAGGCGCGCCGCCGGAGCGGACGCCCTGCTAGCTTCGTGTTCGAGTCCGACAGGAGTTGCGCGAGGCGCGATCTCTGCGTTGACAGACGCCGTCTCGGCGAAACAATAAGGAGGTAGTACGAAGGCCGGAATGTAAAGCCAAAACCAAAGCGTATGTACAGGATGGTCCACTCTCCGTGAACACAAGAGTATGCGGCCGCGGTCTTCGGAGAGCCAGTGGGCCTGTCCCTACCGTTCACGAAAGAAGTGGCGGACGACGCGCAGGCAAGTCGCTCGCTGCTCGATTTCCCAGCCTTGCGACTGCGAGACGCAAGACGCTGAACCAAACAGCGAGACAGTCGAGCTTTCGGCAACGACGCCGCCCGCGGACACGCCGAGCGACGAACTGCGCTGCCCCCCGGACGTTTCTCCCTGTGCTGCCGTAGTCGTCGCTAAGCCTAAATGTTTTTCATCGATGCTGCAGCTGAGGGCGCTTCGGAACTGGCCAGCGCTGTAGTAAAGGTGCTACTCGCGTCACCGTTTTACTGTGCTCCTCGTCTTATAATAAAATAAAGACATGATCGATTTCTGCGACGCCTCCAGCAGCTGAGCTAGCAGACAGCAGGCCAGCCGCACTGGGCATCAGGAAGAAATTTGCTTGTATCGCAGTTATCACTTCTACCAGCAACTCGGTATTGAGCAACGATCCTCAAAAATGATTCATTTGTTACATTCCTCTACTCCAGGGCTTGTTATGAACGCGAACAAAGAATATTAGCGCATTTTTCTGACGCCGGCGGCAGACATATACAGGCCGGCAGCTTCACACTCGCTGTCCGTTTCAGACGAATCTTCACTGCTGGACTCTGAGCTTTCAGTGCCCGAGTCGGAACTGTCACTTCCATGAAGCGAAATTAGTGCCGCACGGCTCGAAGCAAGATCATTGCCGTCCACTGTTGACTGGAAAGTGCCCGGCTCGCCCACCTCACCACGTAGCGACGACAGGAACGAAGCGGCTGCTGCCGGTCGCGACCGGAAGCAGACGCGGCGGAAAAGAAAACATCACGCGAGGTTCCGGTCAAATCTGCCGATTTCGGCGGATCAAGTATTGCTGCTCCACGGAGCGATCTGGGATTTACGCCTGATCCCGATCTGCCATTGGAACATAGAACTCGCGCTCCCATTTTACCATTGGAATACGACTGATCCAAACCGAGCAGAAAAACTTGATCCCGATCTGCCATTGGAATTCAACATATGCCATTTCCTTTCCTCAAAAAGCCTTGCGTTCAAAGGGCAAGGCATCGCGCCGAACGGGTGGTGGCGTTCCTCCCTTCCTGTACGGTGCGGTTCCGGTGTCCACCGCGATGACAGAGAATTACTGCGTAATTTCCTTTCCTCAAAAAGCGTCGCGTTCAAAGGGCAAGGCATCGCGCCGAACGGGTGGTGGCGTTCCGTGGACTGCCTGGCAGCGCTACAACACGCTGTCGCGTTCCACTACTAAAGGCGAAGCTTAAGCGTCATTAATTAGCAGTTAATTAGTATATAGTCATTAATCAGTAATTATTCACTGATTAGTAATTTGTCATTACTCCGTCATCAGTTGTGTGACGTAATCCAGTGGTGACGTCACCAGTGTTGCATAGGCAAAGTGGTGCGGAAAACGCTTTCGCCTCGAAGCACTTTAGACCAACGTTCTAGTAACGTTGCTTTAAACAGTTTCGAACGCGCTGCATATACATTCTTGTGAGGCCTGCGTCTAGTGTCCGCGTGCGCTTCTGCATCATCCTGCATTTCATGCTTACTCTACTCTTGGTTAGGGGGAGGCAGATATTTTTTTAAGCATGAAATGCTTTTAGCCCCCGTTGTCGGCAGTGTGGTGACGTCACGCCGAGACCGAGAGCCATCATCCGGGCACTGAAATCCACTCATCCGGGCATTGAAATCGACTCATCCGGGCATTGAAATCCACTCATCCGGGCATCGAAATCCACTCATCCGGGCACTGAAATCCACTCATCCGGGCACTGAATTCCAGTCATCCGGGCGCTGAATGAAAGGGAAGTTTATTCAACAGTGCAAACAAACAAAACATTGGAAACACACTCATGACTGAGGGCAAAACAAATGTATACAAAGTGGGTGGCCACCCAGAAACACCATGACCTTATTTTAACACACCGTACATATCACAAATTACAGCCTATAGTGCATAGAACGAACACTGGACAAAGAAGAATCAGCCTCCCGTAGCAACGACGCACGGGGGGGGGGGGGGCAAGGATCTTTCTCAGGGTGATTGGCCCTTTCAAAATTATACACCACCATCCTCGAACAAACCAGCATAGTCGGTAAAGAGAGGGGGGGGGGGGGGGTCGGCCCGGCTAATACCGCAGCGCCGGCATAACCAGCCGACCTTCGTGCACGACAAAGAAGCGTGTGTGCCACCGTCGCAGAAACCGCGCCTCCCCATCCGCTGCAAGCCTTTCAGACAGGTATTGCCAGATGAGGAGACGCAGGCTCTGCAACGCGGGGTACATAGCCGTCGCCGGTTGACGCCGGGCTTCGGCCAGACAGCGGCGACGCCACAAAACAAACATAGCGGACATAAACACTAGTTTGCCAAAATAATCCCGTGGTTGCCGGATGCCTGGCCCGGCACGAACTGAAAACATCCGGTACACCTGCCACCACATTATCCGGGCAACACCGCACTCAAAGAAAGTGTGTCGCGCTGTCTCTCGCGCTCCACATTGCGCGCACTGGGCGTTGGGCACAAGGCCCCATGATAAGAGGCGTTCGCGCGTGGAGAGGACTCTCCATCTCCTCCTCCACTCAAAGTCGCGGACCTGCGGAGGGAGACTTGTGCACCACGTGCGCCACTTGCGTACCGCGGTGCGCCGCTGGTCGTCGGCGCCAAGGCGCACGCACGCGATCATCTCGCTCAGCCGAGACGCGGGCGTCTCAGTCAGGTCGACTCCTGGCAAGTCAGAACAAACAGACTGCTTAAAACCAGCAGCCGCTCTATAGAAGCGCAGAGGCCTCTCGGCCTGTGGACCTATATGGCGCTCAGTGGTGAAGAAGCGCCGCACTGTGCTCATCCAATAAAACATGAGCGAACGCCCAAGGTATGCGTCGCTCTCCACCAGCGTGGTTACGAGCTTGGCGCTGAGCGCATGCGCCATGGTGGCTTCACAGGGCAGCCCGAGTCCTCCTCTAGAAGGCGGCAGCTGGCAAAGGCGTCGAGCGACCTGCGCCGTGCCACCGTCCCAGACAAAGGCGCCCACAAGGGACGCGAGCCGACCCGCCGTACGACGCGGCATCACTGCTACGCGGGCCACATAGTGGGCAAAGGCGCACGCGCGGCCCCTGATGACGCTCACCCTGGCCTCCATGGAGAGGCCGAACTGCGCTGCCATCCTTAGCGCGCTCGTCGTGCGCGCAACAACTTCAACCCATGTCCGGGACGACACACCGCTCTGCTCAAAAAGGACTCCTAGCACTCGGACCCCGTCCACGAAAGGAATGGGCACCGGGAGGTAATCGCTGAAGGTCCCAAAACGAAGCGCCCTGCTCTTGCTGGCGTTGAGCTCGGCACCAGACAGCGCCGAGTAAGTAGTAGATACGGCCAGGAAGGCCTCAAAACTCCGGGTGTCTCGGACGAAGATTGAAATATCGTCGGCGTAGGCCGAGACGACGATTGTTTCCTGTCCTGTCAATGGAAAGCCGCGAATGCGTTCGTTGGAGGCGACGCTGCGCAGCAGGGGGTCCAAAGACAGGACGAAAAGAGGTGGAGAAAGAGGGCATCCCTGGCGCACGCCACGTGTTACGGGGAAAGGAGCGGTGACTGACCCGTTCACCAAGAGTTCGGCCGTGAGGCCCGAGTACAACGATTTGATGCGCTCAATGAAGCCGGCAGGCAGCCCAAAGCACCGCAAAACGGAGTATAAGTAGCGATGCTCTACTCTATCACAGGCCTTAGCTTGGTCTAAGGAAACAAAAACCCCGCTAGTCCCTTTCGCGTGTGCGTATGCGAACACATCGCGCGTGAGCGTGAGCGACGCAAACACCGAACGGCCAGGAACAGCGCAAGCCTGGAAGGGGCTAACGAGGTTTGGCAAAAGAAGACGCAAGCGAGCGACGAGAATTGAGGCGACCAGTTTGTAGTCAGTATTGAGCAGGGTTATCGGCCGCCACGCCGCCGGGCATGACGACGTTGTTCCCTGCTTTGGTATCAACACGATTCGGCCCGCACCGAAAGACGGTGGCTTAGCTCCTTCCTCGAGGAAGGCGTTCACCAAATGCGTGAGGAAGTCCCCGAGCACATCAAAGAAGGTGTAGTAAAACCCGGAGACTAGACCATCTGGTCCGGGTGCGGAGGCGCGATTCATGTCGCTTAAGACTGCGTAGACCTCCTCCCGCGTGGCGCGAGCGCAAAGAGCCGATTCCGCGTCGTCGGGCGCGTGGGGAAGGGCGGCGCAAAAGGCGTCTACAGCAGCCTCAAACCCATCCCACTCGCACAGGCCTTGCGAAGCAAAGAGATGGGCAAAGTGATCACGGAAGACGTGCTCGATGTCTTGGACCTGCTCGGAAATCGTGCCATCTGGCATAGTTACGCTTCCAATACGGGCCGGTCGGTCGCTCTTGTGGCGGCAGCTGTTCGCCTGAAAGAGGTCAGCGCGTTCCTGCGACGGCATGCGGAGATTCGCTGCGGTACAGGAGGCCTGGGACCCCTCTTCCAGGATGCGGTGGTACCGGACGAGAAGAGTGTCCAGGTACTCTCGCATCGCAAAGGTGAGCTCACCCCCTTGCTTCACGATACGCATGCGGCGTAGCACGTCGTTGAGCGCCGCAGTCTTCCGCGCGTGCTTTGCTCTGCCAGCCCGAATGAGAACTTCTCGCCATCGTGTTTTCAGGGCGTCCCAAATCAAGGGACTGAACTCAAAGAGGGCAACAGAGTCCACCAAATCTGCACGGATGTCGCGAATGCTCTGGTCGTCCACCAAGGGTGAGATGTCCGTTCTCCAAGTAGAGAACGTCGCAATTCGGCCCGAAGCGCACCTCAAGGATACCGCGACAGGTAAGTGGTCGCTGAGTGCTCGGGCGCCTGGTGGAAATGGCACTACCTCGCAGGATACTAGTTGCGGCACGAGGGCTGGAGCAGCGCGTACACCCGGTCGATTCGACTGGCGCTACGGCCCCTAGCACGTGTGGCCACGAAAAGGTTCCCGTGCAGTTCCACCCACGCGTCCGTAAGGTGCAGCTGGCGAACCAGTTTGCCTAGCTCCTTGGCGTAATAATTGGACGCACCTTGACCGGGGCCCTGAATGTCACGCCACGAGTCTAGGACGCAATTAAAATCCCCCAGCAGGACATATGACACGGATTCAAGAAGGTGGGATGTAAGAGAGCGGAAAAACTCGCCTGTCAGAGATCGCGTGACGGGCGCGTACAGCTTTACAAAGCGAGTCCTCCGCCCGTCGAGGAAAATGTCCACCACCAATACTCGACCATCTGCGCGGAAAGCCGGCGTGAGGAAAACAACGCCCACACCGCAAGACCGTGAGTCCGTCAAGGAAAAGAAAGCATCGACATGAAAGCGTGCACGGAAAGAAATAACGTCTGCAGGGGTGCGAAAATTACACTCCTGCAGAAACAAAACATCAATTTGGTACGAACGCGCAAGGTGAAGTACCTCCCGTTGCTTATCGGGAGACCGAAAACCCTGCGCGTTAAAGGAGGCGAAACGAAAAACAGCCATCATGAAAATAAAGGAAGCAATGTAACAAAAATAAACAACGAAACAAGTAAACAAAACAAAACGCTGACGGACTCACAGTACAGTTCTGCGGATAGTGTCTGCGAGTGCGTTGATACACCGGCGCTGGGGGGGCGCCGAGGCGCTTGGGAGGCGTCCCGGGTCCCTGCTGGCGTCCTGGCTGGCGGCCCCGCGGCGGCGGGACGACGATGCCAAGCGGTGCTAATGGTTGCGCGGTGGAAAGGTCCGGCCGATGCGCGCGGCTGCGGCAGCAACACAGTCACACACGCACCAACACACTCCACCGCGCAAACACCGTCCATCGTTCGCCCAACGCGCCGACGGAGCCAGCGCGCCGAAAAGTTAACGGCGCCGTAGAGCGTCGAAAGAACGGCGCTCGGGCGGCCGCCGAGCATGGAGGGGAGGAGGAAAAGGCCCAGCAGGGCCTGAAGTCCGGCGAGGAGGCCCCATGGCGGAAACTATTCGTTTCCCTCGACGTCCATGTGGACGCCGTCGCCGCCTGCCGTCCTCGGTTTCTTCTTCGGCGCCTGGGTGGCCGAAGAGCAGGTCGCGCCGCCGTCCGACGACGAGGAGAGCTGGCGCTTGGGGTCGTCGAGCTCGAGAGCCTTGCGCGCCCCCCGCACCAACTTAGCTGCGCACGGGCCCTGCGGCGGCAGGGCGACCGGAATGTGCGGCGGCTTCGGTCGCGACTCGCTTGAGCCGTCGCTGCTCGGGGCGTCCTTCACGGGTGTGTGCAGGGCGTCACTGGGGGAGGGCGAGCCAGGCGACGTGGTGTCCGTGCCCGTGCTCTCGTGCTGCGCCGCCGTGGGCGCGTCAAGCAGCGAAACCTCCAAACTCGGAGGTTCCACAAAAGAGGACTCGTTCTGCGAGTCGTCAGACTCGGACGAGGTCGATTCCGCGACGTCGGAGTTGCCCGTGGACAGCTCCGTCGCGGATTGGCCGGACGAGGTGCCCGCCGTCTCCGTGCCCGCCTGGTCGTCATCGGGCTTGGTCGCGGCGTCGTCCCGCACGTCAGCCCCCTCGAGAGGGCTCGCCGCCGCCTCCTGTGCCGCGCCGCTCGAACCGGCGCCAGCCCCCTCAGGTGTCGCCTTCGGCCCGGGTTGCACACCAGGCTCCTGGGAAGGTCTGGCTGCCGCAGCAGCCGCGGCCGCCGCGTAGGACCGCGGCACGACGCAGTCGGAGGACGGGTGGTCGCCTCCGCACCTCTTGCATACCGGCTTGCAGTTGGCGCCGATGTGTCCGTACGCGCCGCACCGGCCGCAGCGCACCGCCTTACACGTAGCGCCGAAGTGGCCCTCGGCGCCCCACCGGGAACAGACGCGTTTCATGCCTCGGTATTCAATCATGGCTCGAACACCGGCCACCGTCAGGAAGTTCGGCGGAGCCCGGGTCATCTCGAGCTTCACCAGGCGCGTCCCGTTCCCGATGCGGTTCCTGGACTGGAAGGCGACCTCGGTTATGGCGCGCACCTTCCCGTACGGTTGGAACGCCGCGGCGAGGTCCTCGTCGCTGACGCACGGGGGGAGACGGAAAACCGTCACGTGCACCATTGGAACCCCCATCTGCTCCAGTGGCACCTCCTTTCCGGCGATGAGCAGCGAGCCCAACGCCACCATTTTCGCTGCCTGCGCCATGAAAGCCACGGCCGCCAGGAAACGTAAACCACCAAGGTGCTGCAAATATGTCAGCCCTCCGACGCCGAGCACCTCCTCGAGCAGGTCGATGAGGCGATCGGCCGGAACAGGTTCTGGCACAGTAAACAAAAAGCATTGCGCCTTTGTGGGGCGCACTGCAAGGCAGGGTCTCTCCATCGCGACGGGGCCCGGGTCACCACGGCAGGAGCGCGGCGCCGGGCAGCAGGACGGCAGGCAGGACCTCCGGGACGCTGGATCCGGGGGCCCACCTAGACACAAAAAGCTCGATGATCCGCTGGCTCGACGGGCAGCGTAACGGCATCCGGGCACCGTACGAGACTTAACGAGATTTAACGAGACTCTCTAAGCCCTCCTACGCGACCGGCATGCAAGCGCCGGTTGGTCTCCAAAGGAGTCACAAAAAATAACTGCTGCCAGTGCCTTCTCAATGTTTATCAAGATATAAGTCGCAGTGCGTTTGATAATGCACAGAATTATAATTTCCGATTTCTAATAACGCGTGCAAAAAGCACATAAATGCCACGATACACTTCGTTGTCATAGGTGATCTCTTAGGGGCTTCGCGCATCGAAGCAAAGCCGCGCAGGCGCACAGCGGCCCGGGGGAGAAGCACTGAGTTCAAAGGGCAAGGCATCGCGCCGAACGGGTGGTGGCGTTCCTCCCTTCCATTACGGTGTGGTTCGGGTGTCCACCGAGACGGAAGAGAATTACTGCGCCATTTCCTTTCCTCAAAAAACCTTGCGTTCAAATGGCAAGGCATCGCGCTGAACGGGTGGTGGTGTTCTTCCCTTCCTGTACGGTGCGGTTCGGGTGTCCACCGAGATGACATTAGGCCCGTAAACATTTCATCTTACTCTACTCTCGGTTACGGGAGAGGCAGAGATTTTTCAGGGAAGGAAACGCTGCACTAACTGTCGCATCTCGGTGGGCATCACAGCCGCGCAATAAGGGAAGGGATCAACATGGAAGTGAGAAGGAAAGGGAGAAAGGGGTGCCGTAGTGGGCGGGTGTCCGGAATAATTTCGACCACCTTGGGGTCTTTAACGTGCATTGATAGCGCACTGCACATGATCGCCTCTTGCATTCCGCCTTCTTCAAAACGCAGCCGCCGCGAACCCTGGAACTCCGGCTCAGTAATCGAGCGCGCTCAGCCTCCGGGGTAGTACCTCATTCGTTCTGGCGCTGGGCTCCTGTCCCGAAAGACACGGATTGGATCCCGGCTGCGGCGGCCGAATTTCGATGGAGATGAAATTCTGGAGGACCGTGTACTGCGCGATGTCATTCCACGCTTAATAACCCCAGATGGTAGAAATTTCCAGAGCCCTTCAAATACGGCGACCCTTATAGCCAGATTCGCTTTGCGAGGTAAAGCCCTGCCATAAACGATACTTCAAAAGCGCGGCATGGGGATACGGGAGGGCTAAAAAAGGCAGTCAAAGGTTCGCAGCAGTCAAGGGTTGCGGATTAATTTCGACCGCCAGATGTTCTTTGACGTGCACTGGTATCGCCCAGCATATTGGCTTCATATGCGTTTCGCCTCTATAGGCACGAGGCCATGGACACGAGGTATATACGTACGACGTACTACAGTGAGTAACAAGGGGAAAATCAACGGCGGTTTAACTATTGTTGAATCTGGCTAGAGAGCGAAAGTTATGCGCATCGGGCAACTAGACGCGCTTTGGCGTCAGTAAAGTGCGTTCCGGAAACTGGATAGACAGCATGCTCACTCAGCCACCCTGGCAGGTGGCACTTAATAGATGGCGAGTTTACTCACCCAATGAACGCTGCGGGCAATTGCTGCAGTGCCGCCTGTCTGCCACAACGCCTTCAGCGCTAACGCATGGAGCCCACATCTATCTCGCAGCACCGCCACGTACCTGAAAGCGGTATTGAGGCGTCCATTGACCCAGGCAGCCAATTATGATTCATTCCTTTCCTCAAAAGTCACCAGAGTACAGAACGTTGTAAACGCCAACGCCAATAACACAATGAACCCCGATGGCCTATTGCTTCAGTGCCGCCTTCCTGCCACAACGTTGTCAATGCCAATGCATGCTGCGCACATCTCACTACCACCGTGCACGTTCCACAAAGCACCGACTGAGTTGCCAACTGTACTTGGCCTCCACATCCAGAACAACGGGAAAAACACACTCACCGTACGGAAACTCAAGCAGACAACTGTGTCGATATCACACCTAATCAGCCGCGTTTCTGCACACCACCGGGGCATGAAGGAGCATGACCTATGTCGTCTCATTCATGCCTTCGTCCTCAGCCGCTTTATCTTCACGCTCCCCTACCTGAAACTCCAGGCTAGGGAAATCTCCACCCTGGATGCCATGATTCGAACAGCATTTAAGACATTACACCTACCCCAAAATACCTCAACCGAAAAACTCTTTCAACTAGGCCTGCACAATACGATAGGGGAGCTTATTGAGGCCCACCGACAGACACAATACATACGTCTCGCGAGAACCACCACCGGGAGACACATCCTACACACCCTCGGTATACGCCTACCAGTTACCGATCCCACACAGCTCCAGGTACCCCGCCTCATTCACCGCGATTTATTTATTAAACCTCCCCCCCCAAAAAAACATGCATCCCACCTACCACGAACCCCGCCGCAGAGCTCGCGCACGGGCACTCCACAAATACTATGGCACGGAACCGTATGCCGTTTGGGTGGATGCCGCATGCACGGGCGAGGACGCGGTTGTCGCCATCACGAACCCCTCCCTCCAACCCATTGCCACACTTCACATAACCCCTACTGCCACTTCGGAGGAGGCCGAAGAGGCCGCCATTGCCCTGGCCATCACCCGCACGGAGGCGCGATATATACTGTCAGATTCCAAAACTGCCATACTAAATTTTGCTCGCGGGAGAGTTCACGTCCCTGCATTTCGCATACTGGACTCCCTCGCCGCGCACCCGCCCCGCCATGTGGAGCTGATATGGGTGCCTGCCCACTCCGGGAATCCCGGAAACGAGGCCGCCAACGCTTTAGCCCGAGCTTCTCTCAACCGGGCACCGGCGGCCTCGGACCTGGGGTTCTCGCGGGAGCGCATGCACTCATTCAGTGAAATGACGCAGGCCTACAAAGCCAAGCGTCGGCTCTACCCCCCACCTCATCCTTCCCTCGACAATTACCATCAGACACTTTGGAGGCGGCTCCAAACACGCACTTTGCCCTCCCCTTATATACGCTCGCGATATCACCCAGTCCACACGAACCCTTCCTGTACCCTCTGCCACCACCCCAAAGCCACCCTCGACCATATTCTTTTCCTCTGCCCGGCGGATCCTCCCCCGCGGGGCCTGGAGCACCTTACCTCATTGGAGGCTTGGGAGACCCTACTGCGCTCCGAGGACCCGGCCAAGCAAGCCATCGCCACCGGCCGGGCTGCCAGCGTCATGAGCCTCCGGGACATGAACGTTTGAGTGCAGTGGGGCCGTGCGGGGGCCCCAGGACCGACGTGTCCAAAACTCCCTTGTTATAAATAAAGTTTTCATCATCATCATCCAGGGGCCGGTTATACTCATTTCCTTTATTTTCGAAGCTCCCGTTCATCAGTTTCGGCGCCGTTTCTGAGCGGCTGAAGGTCAAGGACTCGGTCATAGCTAACGCATACAGCCAAAGCCACCTAGACACTTTAAGGCCTGCGCGCTCCCTCCGTGACGTCACCGAACTTGACCCAGCCGCCACTCCCCGCGTCTCCTCCCGTGCCGGGGCACGCGCGGAGTGCGGGCGGTACTGATGCGGGGTAAAATTTTTGCGCCTGCTTTTTAATTGCATTGGGCTAAAATGAAGAAAGGTATGCATTGAATGGGTGGGTTTTCATCGTACTTAATGAAGGGATTGCCGGAAACGTTTAGCGGTATATGTTTCGCGTAGCATATCTAGATTTGAACCTTCAGTGAAAGAAACGTCAGTGATCGAAAGGAACAGTGGCCACAAGACTTTATTCACATATTTACAAATTATATACATATTTACAAATGGAAAAGCTTTTTCCGTTTGTGTGCCATGAAATGCTTTTAGCTCCCGTTGTCGGCAGTGTGGTGACGTCACGCCGAGACCCAGTGGAAGGTTCCACTCATCTGGGCTCTGAAACGAGAACATCCGGGCACCGTACGAGACTTCACGAGATTTGGCGAGACTCTCTAAGCCCTCCTACGCGACCGGCATGCAAGCACCGGCTGGTCTCCAAACGAGTCACAAAAAATAACTGCTGCCAGTGCCTTCTCAATGTTTATCGAGTATCAGACTAGCTGTGCGTTTGATAATGCACGGAATTATAATTTCCGATTTCTAATAACGCGTGCAAAAAGCACATACATGCCACAATATTTAAAATAATTTTTCAACAGCGCATGCTACACAAGGACACAAGACGAGGAAACACACACACAGCGCTGACTGCAACTTTATTATTATTTGCGCTGACTGCAAATAAAGTTGCAGTCAGCGCTGTGTGTGTGTGTTTCCTCGTCTTGTGTCCTTGTGTAGCATGCGCTGTTGAAAAATTATTATGAATAACCAACTAGCCCGTGAGCTCACCCTGTTACAATATTTAAGCATGAAATGCTTTACGGTGCGGTCCGGGTGTCCACCGCGATGACAGAGAATTACTGCTCCATTTCCTGTCCTCAAAAAACGTTGCGTTCAAAGGGCAAGGCATCGCGTTCGGCGGAACGGGTGGTGGCGTTCCTACCTTCCTGTAAGGTGCGGCTCGGGTGTCCACCGAGATGACAGAGAATTACGAATTACTGCGTAATTTCCTTTCCTCAAAAAGTGTCGCGTTCAAAAGACGAGGCATCACGCCGAACGGGTGGCGGCGTTCCGCGGACTGCCTGGCAGCGCTACAACACGCTGTCGCGTTCCACTCCTAAAGGCGAAGCTTAAGCGTCATTAATTAGCAGTTTATTAGTATTCAGTCACTAATCAGTCATTACACACTAATCAGTAATTTGTCATTACTTCGTCATGAATTATGTGTGACGTAATCCAGTGGTAACATCACCAGTGTCACATACGCGAAGTGGTGCTGAAAACGCTTTCGCCTCTACGCACTTCGGACAGTTTCGAACGCGCTGCATATACATTCTTGTCAGGCCTGCGTCTCGTCGTGTCCGCGTGCGCTTCGCATTATGCCCGTAAACATTTCATGCTTACTCTACTCTCGGTTACGGGAGAGGCAGAGTTTCTTTTTAATTAACCAAGACATGAACGCCCGCACTGAACTTGAAAAACTATCTAATCAAGCACACAAGAACACTGCCTGGTACATAAGAGACAAAGCTGTAATATTTACTGATACCAGCAGTCTAGGGGAAAACTTCGCGTTCCATCAATTTTAAAACCACACCTTGCCCATATTTTAGCACCGTGATAAATTTAATATTAGTCTTCAACGATAGCTTCAATGCGCAGACAACGTACCTTAGGATCTCGCAGAGTCCGTATGTCGACGTCGTCTCGACGAACAGCACGCTCCCACGTAATCCTACGGGCGTCTTTTGGGAATGAAAACACACGCACTTTTGGCCCGTTGTCAATTTCCTTTGCAGTTGGGGACGCAGCAGCGACCCATCGTTTCCACAGCAGGTGCGGGACACGCAAAAATTTATGTATCACGATCACAAGCAATTTTCTAGCCAGCACTCATGAACGCAACAGCAATGGAACGCAGCAGCGCACGCTGAGACATGCGGCTACACGACAACGGAAGGGTACAAAACTGGTTGAGGGAAGAAAGGAGACGTCTCAGTGTCGGAGGAATGCGGTGGGGCAGGTGGGGGCGCTGGGTCAGCGGTCAAAGTGGCTGACGTCAGAGCAGGGGAAAAGGAATGCGCGCAGGCCTTGAGAATTCAAGATGGCGCTGATACAGCCTATACCTTTCTCTCATCACCCCACTAAGCGCTATTCAGGCGTCCACTGTCCCAGGGAGCCAGTTATGTGCAGTCCCTTTCCTTAAAATGATCGGAGTTTAAAACGATGTCAACGCCAATGAACATAACGAACGCCGAAGGCTTATGGCTTCAGCGCCGCGTTTCTGGCAACACGTCGTCAACTCCAACGTATGCAGCGCACATCTGTCACTAACGCCACGTAGTTAAAAGCACGATTGAGGTGTACACTACTCCAGGAGGGCAGGCCGTGGGCCGACTGCGCTCGGAGCGAGCGGACGCATCTCATATGCGGTCTGCGATTTTCCGGCGATTTCACCAGTTTCCGGCTATTTACAGCCACCAATTTTTCACAGGACGGCCCGCCACCCATCCGGCGTCAACTGTGGGACTTTTAACTACTTTCAGGCGAGTGTCTTCAACTTTACGGCCGATTTGCGGCCACGCCTGACCGCGGGAGCTAGGCCTAACGGCTCAGCACGCCTAGTGCGTGCTCTGCTCACACCTGCGGCGGCGACGCCCGCTTCGCCTCGACGGCGCTTCCCTGCATTTAAAGATGCAGTACACAGTCACCGGCACGGATGTTACCGCCGCGGAGCTGGCCGATGGCACTTGGACGGCGCTCGAAATGCAACGCCGCTACAGACGCCCGCCACCACCGGCAACTCCGTCGGCCAAAACCCAAACGCCTGCAGCCACCACTGTCCCGTCAGACCAACGACCCCGCGGCCGTCCACCACCGCCGATTAAAAGACGACCACTTCCTCGCCTGCCTACAGAGGACTACAAAATCGTCTTCCGACCGCAAGGTACCGTCGGCCTCAACGCAGTCGGCCCGGCCAAATTGGCGATGGCCATCTACAACGCCGCCAAGATCGACGGCCGCCTTGCAATCACCGCCGACCAAGTCCGCATCCACCCCACAAACAACACTGTCACCATCAGCACACCGGAAAAAGAACGGGCGTTCCTGTATGCTAAAATACAAACTTTAACCATTTACTCCAATGCCATCCGGGTAGCCACGTACGCCCCAGCCCCCGATGACTCCGTTCGAGGAATCATATACGGAGCCTACAGTCACGAGGCCGACGCTGAGATCCTCGCTGAGCTCCAAGCTCGAAACCCCGATCTCCCCGTAGTCGCCGCACGCCACATGGGCCGCACACGACATTTCGTGGTGACTATCGCCAATGCCAAGCTACCCCGCTACGTGAGGTATCTCGGCTTCACTTTTGAGCTGTTCCCCTACAAAAGTCGTACGGAGGCATGCTTCAACTGCCGGAAGCTAGGCCACAGGGCGGATGTGTGCCCCCACCCGCGACAACCAACCTGCCGACGCTGTGGCGCAGCCCATGACCCTCCTCCAGCTGGTCAACCGCCCACGTGCCAAGCCTCATGCATCGTCTGCAAAGGTGCCCACCCTACAGGCAGCAAAAGCTGCAAATACCGGTTCACGTCCTCCACTCGGCCCAAGTCTTCCCCTTCGGTCACTGACACCGATACCGGCTCCAACTCGGCAAACCCCGGACGCCAGTCCCGGTCCCGAGACCGCAAACGCGGCGACCACAACCTACTGCGGGACGGCTCCTTCCCCCCGCTTGGCAGCGACGGCAGCGACAGCCCTTCCAGCCGCACTCGCAGCCGTTCCACATCCGCCTCACCCTGCTCTCGGGCCAGCTCTCAAGCCCGGCCGGAGACCAAAGCAGCCAAACAAGTTGGATGGAAGACTCCTGTACAAGTCACCGCTTCTCCACCAGATTCACAGGTAAGGGAGCTGGCAGATATGGTCAAGGAACTACAGCTACAATTGGCCAAAGCAAACGCTAAAATTCATAGCCTAGAATCAGCACAGGCAAACCCCAAATTGCAACCGCAGCAGGTGGCTCACGCTCCCACATCCGACCCTGTAGGTGATCCACGCATGGACACTGAGCAGCCTAAGCGCACGAAGCGTAAAGCGCCTCCCCCCTCCTCACAAGCAGACATAGATGCCAAATTCGAGGCAGCTGATGCGCGAATGGCCCAATTCGAGGGCGCCCTCCTTCGGCTCGCCCCCACCATTGACCGTCTAGTAGAAAGCTGCGCCACAATGGCAGCCGACATCCAAACCCTTCATGCTAGGCTCGATACCCTCACGAATCCCCCGACATCAGCAACCCCCTTGAAGTAGACAACCTCTCCTAACTACCCAGCACCCATTATTGTCGCCACATCGGAGAGTGCAGCCGCGCGCTCACGTGCAGGCGGCATTCTTAAATCACCCGTCGCGCTATCACAGCGCCCCGAACCCTACGGGAAACACGATGGCTAGCTCCCCCTTCACAGTTTGGCAATGGAACTGCAGGGGCTTCAAGGCGAAGCGGCGAGCCTTGGAGCACACACTGCAGTACCAGCCGCAAACCCCCCACATCATCGCACTTCAAGAAACATACATGGACACGAAACTTACCAGCTACGCCGCATATAACCAACAAACGACACCAGACTACCGGCCCAACACCGCCATCCTGGTCCACCGAAATTTAGCAGCTAATCATATAGACCTTAGTTACCCCGATGTTCCGCACACTTTCGTACAGGTCCTACCGAACAGTCGCTCACAAGCCCCGCTCCACATCCTCAACGTCTACAGCCCCCCTAGCGACAAAAGCACATGAGTGGCAACCCTCGTTCGTAAGGCCTGCGCGACTGCACAAACAGGGATGCTACTCATCTTAGGTGACTTCAACGCGCCGCATACCGAGTGGGGCTACCCCCGCAAAGCATGCGGTCGTAAGGGAGCCAAAGTGTGGGAGACAGCCCAAACACTGGGCCTGACACTACTCCTAGACCCCGACAGGCCTACTCGCATTGGAAACAGTGTCACACAGGACAGCTGCCCCGATCTCGCTTTCGCCCGCAACATCCCAGACGCACGCTGGGAAAACCTCGGCATGAACATAGGTAGCGACCACTATGTTCTCAGCACAACCTTCACGGCTACACACAGCAAAGCCCCCAACCGAACAATCAGGCACACTAACTGGAACGGCTTCCGATACGTGCGCGCCAAACGCACTTCGGCCCCCATAGACGACCTGGACACATGGACAAACGCGCTTCTCGAAGACACCGCCAATTCCACCTCCACGACTACCCAGAACGAGGATGGCCCCTCTCCCGACGCCATACACATGTCGGAGGCCCAGCGCAGTCTTAGGGCTCGCTGGCTCCGCCAAAAACACAATCGACCCCTCAAGCTCCGTCTCGTTCGCCTCGAGCGAGAGATCGAAGCTTACTCCGTCAAACTGAGTCAGAAGCAATGGCATCAAACCTGCGACCGTCTTAACGGCCAGTTAGGATGCAAAAATTCGTGGTTCTTGCTCAGACATCTACTGGACCCAACTCACACCAAATCCACATCTCACAAGAACCTCACCCGTGTCATACACGCTTTGCAGGGAACAAATGAGGAACTCCTCGCTACCCTGAAAGACAAATACATCAATACTTCCACTGAAATTCCCATCCCTTCAGGATACACGGGTGCTCAGAACACCAACATGGATGCCGACATCACGGCAGGAGAAGTCCGCGCCACCCTCAACCAGATTAAAACCACCGCGGCCGCTGGCGACGACCACATAACCGAAGATCAGTCCGCCGAGGCACTCACGGACCTCTTCAACCAACACTGGCATGAGGGTCGCCTTCCAGACACTTGGAAGCATGCCAAAGTGATTTTCATACCTAAGCCAGGCAAACGACTCGAGCTGGTCAACCTTCGGCCCATCTCGCTCACGTCCTGCCTGGGAAAGGTCATTGAACACGTCATACTCAATAGACTCCACACTCACGTACACCAAGAGGACCTTTTTCCCCCCACTATGATCGGCTTCAGAACCGGCCTCTCCACTCAAGACATTATGTGGCAAATCCAACACGACATCCTCGATCCGAGACCCATCCGAGCTACACGAACCATCCTAAGCCTAAATGTCAGCAAGGCTTTCGACAACGTGTCACATGCTTCCATCCTGGCAAACCTCTCACAAATGAATGTAGGCACTCGCACTTACAACTACATCGCCGACTTTCTTCATAACCGCACAGCAGAACTTCACATTGCAGACCTCCACAGCGAGAAGATCACACTAGGCACCCGAGGAACACCACAAGGAGCAGTCCTATCTCCGTTCCTTTTCAACACTACAATGAGAGGCCTCCCTCCGCTCCTGGAAAAGATACCTCACATTAAACACTCAATATATGCCGACGACATTACCCTGTGGACCAACTCTGGCTCTGACGGGAAATCCAAAACTCCCTCCAAACAGCAATCGATGAAGTATACTCCTTTGTACAGGCGAACGGGCTCACATGCTCCTCCACGAAGTCCGAATTACTAGTCATCAGGGACAGACGAGCTCGCCTGCCCGTCGCTGACCCGCAAGAACCTATTGTGCTTCAAGTCGACACACATCCCATACCTCCGGTCCGCACTATCCGCGTTCTGGGTATGTTAATACAGAACAACACGCAAAACTCGGAGGCCATTCAGCGCCTCCGCACCACAGCCAATCAGATCAACGGCCTTATCCGCCGCATCAGCACCCGCCGCAGAGGTATGAAGGAGGATGACCTCTGTCGGCTCACGCAAGCTTTCCTCATTAGCAGGATAGTCTACTCCTACCCCTACTATCACCTCCGCCGGAAGGACGAGGAAGCTGTGAACAGCATTATACGTTCAGCGTACAAAGCGGCACTGGGGCTACCTCAGTACGCCAGCACACAGCACCTCCTCCAACTCGGCATCTACAACACGCTCACAGAACTCATCGAGGCACACAAGACCGCCCAAATCCACCGCCTCTCGCGCACTAAACACGGGCGGCTCATACTTGACCGTCTCAACATCAACCCCATAGGCGACGTCCACCCCACGACGCCCATTCCGATAGGGGTCTATAGCCGCCTAGTTATAAAACCAATCCCCAAAAACATGCTACCTGGCCGCCGTGATACGCGCCGTCAGCTGAAAGCCCAAGCACTAGATGCCACATACCTTGACGACGAACTCGCAATATACGTACATGCTGCACGGCAAAGTGCAAACTCATACGTGGCTTGTGCAACCACGCCACAGTCTACTCTCGTCACCGCCACCACAGTGGTAGCTCACTCTCCGACAGCGGCAGAAGAAACCGCCATCGCGCTGGCCATCGCTGACCCACGTACTGCAGTCCTCAGCGACTCCAAGAGAGCAATACAAAATTACTCGGCAGGTTTTATCTGCCACCCCGCTGCACGCATCCTTCGCGGCTGCACTCCCGGCCATAAGATCAACCTGGTCTGGGTACCCGCCCACGCGGGAAACTCTGGAAACGAAGGGGTCGACCGACTAGCCCGAGGACTAACCAACCGGGCGGCCGGCCCCACGGACCCAGACGCTCTTGCCGAGGCTCCCCAGACCTTTGCCGAAATTACCAACCTCTACAGAGAGATGAGACGCCAGTTGCCGCCTCCACATCCCGACTTGAATCGAGCGCAAGCCACCTTGCTCCGCAGGTTGCAGACACACTCTATTCTTAGCCATTCTAGACTTTCACTCATCACAGGCGGGGAATACGACCCCGTCTGCCAACATTGTTACCAGGGAGAAATCGCCACCCAGGCTCACATCCTCTGGGGTTGCGCGGGAAATCCGCCCCCTCGAACCTTACTGCCAGCTCCCTCCGAAGACGGATGGAACGAACTCCCCAAAAGGCCAGACAAGAGCATCCAACTGGCACTCATTTCGTGGGCCCAGGAAGTCGCCCCCACCTGGGGGCC
This sequence comes from Amblyomma mixtum, assembly GCF_055824585.1. NCBI lineage: Eukaryota > Metazoa > Arthropoda > Arachnida > Ixodida > Ixodidae > Amblyomma > Amblyomma mixtum. The sequence continues at coordinate 108,875,243 of NC_143015.1, forward strand.
ACACCAAGCCCACCTGCCCTAAATCCCGCCAATCTATGGCAATAAAGTTGTTTCTCTCTCCCCCAAGAGGGCAGTTATGCGTCTGCTTCAGGTGTCCACCCAGGTGTTTGAGATAGTGCGCCATTTCCTTTCCTCAAAAAGCAATTTACCAATTCTTCCGACTGCTTTCCAAGATCCCGCATCATTGGTTTCGCAGCTTAAAGCGCGACTAAGGTGCCCACTGCTGGTTACAACAGACAACAGCAACGCCTCGAAAAACGGAAACGGGCGCCAAAGAGGTGCGCTCTACAAAATTGCAGTGTCGGTATTAACGTCCCGAAGCAACGCAACACACGCCCTTTGAGGCACACTGCACTGGCATTGGAGGGTTTCGGATTAGACAACCCGGGGCTGTTATGCGCTAAAAACGCACAGCACACGGGCGTCCATTTCGCCTTCATCGAAATGCGGTCGAAGTGTTTTCCAGTCGAATCCTAAGTGAAATAAATACAGAAACGCGGGCCTGTCTACAACGCGTGCTGAAGTAGCAAGCGAAATAATGAAATCTCTACAGAATTAAAAGGAAAGCAAGCGGTTCACAAAGAGAGACGCGTTCAAGGTAGAGGCCTGCACTAATCCGTGTGACAATGGAATTGAGCTAGTGAATAGAACCAGGAAAGTATGGGATGGTTGCGGATTAATTTCGGGTCAATAAATGCAATGAATTTGGCCCACCGGAGAACGACCACTGACAGAGAACAGCATACGGCGTCTTTGTATTGCGCCTCAATCGAAACGCGGCCGCTGTTGTAGGGGCTGAAACTGCGTCGTCCTGTTCAGCATTCGAACTCACAAACACAGCCACCGCGGTGGGTTTATCGCAGCCAGTAAGTCACCACTGTGTCTCGAAGGCCTTGTGCGAAGTAGAGGGTGTGTCCGGAGCTAGTCTTCCAGGACGCCCCGCTAGGAACGTTAGGTTTAGAAAGTAAAGTGCTTGGAAGAAGCCGGCAGTTAGGTTCGTATGTAGTTAGATATCGGCTTGAAATCGGGAACAGGCTCACGCACGCAAAGGCTCATTCATTGGAAAAACCTCGAATGTAGATAGACCATCGACAAAAAATTGCGCCTCTCCCGTAACCGAGAATAGAGTAAGCATGAAATGTTTACGGGCCTAACAAAGGCTCCATTGCTCTCCTTAAGCAGCTGTGACGGTGGCGGCATTGAAATCCAGGACGATGCAGAAGCGTACGCGGACACGACGAGACGCAGGCCTGACAAGAATGTATATGCAACGCGTTAGAATACTCCGCGAGCGTGTATACATCTGCCTGCCAGAGGGGGAAAGGGTTTGAAGGCCAAGCGGTGGGTCTTTTACATGCGTGAGTGTGGGACCGCAGCGCCATCCTTGGGGAGGGAGCGAAAGTTTTCCGCAGAAAGCCCTTCTCGCCCTCTTTCTCTAAGCGGCCTTCTCTCAAAGCCCCTAACAGATCACGTATGACAACGAAGTGTATTGTGGCATGTATGTGCTTTTTTCACGCCTTATTAGAAATCGGAAATTATAATTCCGTGCATTATCAAATGCACAGCTCGACTGATATCTTGATAAACATTGAGAAGACACTGGCAGCAGTTATTTTTTGTGACTCGTTTGGAGAGCAACCGGCGCTTGTATGCCGGTCCCGTAGGAGGGCTTAGAGAGTCTCGTTGAATCTCGTTAAGTCTCGTACGGTGCCCGGATGTTCTCGTTTCAGAGCCCGGATGAGTGGAATTCAGTGCCCTGATGATGGCTCTCTGTCTCGGCGTGACGTCACCACAATGCCGACAACGGGAGCTAAAAGCATTTCATGCTTAAAACCGACAGGGAAAACTTGGAATTTGTGATGGCAGAGCCGAGAACGTTTCGATGGTCGAACGAAGTAGAACGCTACGACCGCTGCGAAGATGCCGAGAAGCCTCATTACCGACCGAAAATTCCTGCCAGAGTTCCCGTGAGAAATCTTCCCTGGTTAAAAATTACCTGCCTACCCTCGCTGTCCTCGGAGACGCCATAGCGTTGTTATAAGCGGAACACAGGCCTCACCTTACGCTCTGAAGTGTCGATCGCCTGGAGAGCCCGCGCTGTAGAAACCATTTGTCGCTCGCGATTGTTCCAGGAAAATGGCAGAAGGCCTCCAGAGCGCAGACGATAACTTCAAGGAGTCCCCTACAGAGCCTTCTCATGAAGACCTGTCTGGGGCATGAACACCGACAATGCTTCTGTTGCACTCATGGGCGTCCGGAAGGGGGGCAAGGGGGGCGGTTGTAGCCCCCCCCCCCTCTTGGAATTATGGATAGTATTTAGTTCATTTTTGGTGCTAACCTACCACCGTCCCCATCCCCAGACATCGGGTGCCCCGGCGTAAAAAGTTCTGCGGACGCCCTTGGTTGCACTGACCCCGGAGACACGTCGTGTTCGGCGCAAGGCCACGTCTCCAGAGCCACTTACGCTCATGCACGCGCTCTCTTCTCTCCGCTCAATGGTCTCGTGTTCCCCCTGGCGTCGATATCTTCGTCATTAGTCATGAGACCTGTGCTATTTTTATTGCTGTTTTTTTGAGGAAAGGAAACGGCGCAGTAACTGTCGCATCTCGGTAGACATGTGAGTAGTAGTAGTAGTAGAACCGCGCCGTAACGAAAGGGATAAACGAGGGAGTGAGACACAAAAAAATAGGCTGTGGCTTAGCTAAGGTTAAACATGGATATCTCGACGCGAAAAGCTGTGGCGATGCTCGTGGTTTAGCGTAAGGTTATACTTACGGTTACACTTAGGGTATAGCTTCCTGGCTTTTCCGACACGTATTGTCTTGGATATACAAAGTTTGTACGGAGGCGGAGGAGGAAACGCGCATATAGTGAATACGGCGCTGTCTTAGAAGGTTGCTTTAGAAACATGTACTGTGGTGTGCATTCCTTTCGGGTGTACACCAAGATATGACAGAGAGGTTGGTTGGTAAACATTTATTAAAACAGTCAAGGGGCCGAAGGCCCAGATCTAGGGGTCGGCCAACATTCCTAGGAATCTGGCAGCCTCTAGAGCGAGAGCGATGAGCGTTCGTTGGTCGTCTAGGGTAGAGCTGCGTAGGCGAGCCTCTCAGGTATGTTGTGTGGGTGTTGGCATGTGTTGTCGTGGACAAGTCCAGACCATATGAAGGAGGTATGCTGGGATATTGCAGTGTTTACACATCGGCATATACCGTTCAGGAAATATATTATGGCATCTTTTGGGATTGGGGAAAGTGTCCGTCTGGAGTTGGCGTCTGGAGTTGGCTCTGTCTTTGTAAGTTCTTGGTGCGGACCTGGATAGAGTTGGCGAGAAAGCAGATCGCGTGAAGTGATTATGGTGTCCTTCCTGACTAAGGCGGGCATGTTGGGGGCGGGGTGATAAGCTGCTCGGAAAGTGAGCCCTCGAGCTAGCTCATGTGCTCCCTCATTACCCTTCAGACCCATGTGGGCTGGAGCCCATATCAGTAGGGTCAGGTGATTAGGAGGATTTGATACGAGTACGCGAAAAGCTTCGACTGAAATATGGCCGTGAGTAAAATTAAGAATGACGCGCTGTGAGTCACTTATGACTACTCTAGCTTTAGAAGTGGAGAGCGCGAGAGCAATAGCTACTTCCTCCGCTGTAGTGATATGTGAAGTGCGTACGGAGCAGGAGGCATGAAGAGTCATGTTCTCATCTGTGGCAACCGCTGTTGCAGCAGTCCGAGTAGGATGGTCTGCCGCGTCTGTGTAAAGCACGTCAAGTCGGCCAGCATATCGCTGCTGGAGTAGCGCGGCCCGAGCTTCTCTGCGATCTTGATGATGAGTTGGATGCATGTTGCGGGGGAGAGTGTGAGTCTTGATGTTGGCCCTGATGGCAGGTGGGAGATTGACCACCGAGGATGGCGGACGGAAGGGAGCGATGCGAAGTCGTTCGAGGATAGAGCGGCCTGCGGAAGTTAGGGAGAGGCGTTGGCGCTGGGCCAGGAGGGCCGCCTCAATCAGCTCGTCAACCAAGGACACCAAGGGCGAGGAGCTTGTCGTTGGGAGTAGAGAGAGGAAGACCAAGGGCTGTTTTGACGCCGCTGCGGATAAGGCAATCCAGGCGATGCTTCTCCGTGAGCGTGAGACGTAAATATGGAGCAGTGTAAGCAATACGACTTACTACAAATGCTTGAAAGAGATGAAGGAGATTCGCCTCCTTCATGCCTGCCCGCTTGTTGGAAACGCGCCGTATGAGACGGGCTGTCTGCTGTGTGTATCGATGCAAGCGTTGTATTGTGTTGGTGTTGGCTCTGTTGGCTTGGAGGTGGAGGCGAAGAATTCGGATGGTGTCGACCGTACGCACGGGACGGTTGTTAACAGTGAGGCGGATATTTGGAGATGTGGGGGGTTTCCGGGTGCCGGGATAACGCACAAAGAAGAGCTCAGATTTTGCTGCTGAGCACTTAAGTCCTTTGTCCGATAAGTAGTCTTCAACTGTGTTGATCGCAGCCTGGAGAGTCTCTTCAATGTGTCCGTCACTGCCGCCAGTCATCCAGAGGGTGACGTCATCCGCGTAAATGCTATGATGAAGGCCCTCGTGGCGGGCGAGTCGAGACGGAAGGCCTATCATAGTGATGTTGAAAAGCAGCGGAGAGAGGACGGAGCCCTGCGGCGTGCTCTTGTTGCCCAGGCAGATATCCTCGAGGGAGTGTGGACCGGCAACGAGCGTGGCAGTGCGATCCGTAAGGAAAGCACGGATATAGTTGTACAGAGTTTCGCCCACCGGCAGATTCTGGAGGTTGGACAAGATAGCAGTGTGTTGAACGTTGTAGAAAGCTTTAGCGACGTCGAGGCCCAGGATGGCCTGTGTGTCTCGAGTCTTGTGGTCCAGAAGTTCATGACAGAGAGGCATTGGCTTTCCTTAAAAGCAACGACCACTGACAGCGTACAGCACACGGCGTCTTTTTTATTCCGCCTCAATCGAAGCGCGGCCACCGTGGCAGGGACTGAACCTGCGTCGTCCTGCTGAGCAGTCGAACACGCTCACACACAGCCACCGCGGTGGGTTTACCTCAGCCACTGAGTCACACTGGCCAAGAGGAGCACAGTTGAAGTGTCAGGGTTGCCTAAATCACTGTTTGGTATCAGTACTTTGTGGTGACTGTTAATTGGATACTTATGACAGCACTCATAGTGGCACTGTGCAGTACATAAGGCTATAGCAGTCAATACTAAAGCATGCACAGCTATTCTATCCCTTTCATGACGGCTTTCGTGATATGAAGCTCTTCTGGGATTGGTATTCTTTGTTCTGTTTGACAGATTTTGTGTTTTGTTGTTGCTTTGTGATCTCTTGTTTTGGTCTCTTTACAAGGAAAAAGTAGAGTGTGCGTTCTTGTCGCCTAATGCTGCCAGCACTGAAGAAATGCTCTCAAAAAGTAAAACACCTGCTTTTCTTTTTTTTGTATGGATGCGTGTGTACTCTGTTTACTCAGAAAAAACAATTGCATCGGATAAGGTATTGCTTAACGCAAACAGTTCGGCAAAAAGCTGTTCCCGCACCTGCGATGGCGGGACTGGTCACGGCTGTGTCGGAAGCTTGCCTCTTGTGTTTCGGAGCGGCCATGGGCTGACAGCGGTGTTCTGTTTCATGATGAAGCCAGTTAGCGTCTCCTTCTGCTTCATCTACAGCTTTGTTAAGCCGTTGGTGACGCTTTCTCGCACGAGCACGCCGAATCTTGGCTGCCAACTGTGGTTGGTCTGATGGTCTTGCATCTGCCATGGCGAAGGTGTTTCTTCGCGCCGCGGCCATGGAGACCCGGGTGACCGCAATTGAAACACAATTGGCTGACCTCCCCAAAATTATCCATTGTACCATCGTGCGTGAGGTGGAGAGTGTCATCGCACAGGTGACACAAGCCGTAACGCACATTATCCAAAAATGGATAAAAGACAATCCGCGCGTCTTCAAACGCGTAGGACCCATCAGGGACGCTAACCGCCCCTCAAAATTCAATAGAGCTATTCCCGATGACTTTGACTTTTCGGAAGACTCCTGCACGTCTGCGCCGGGCACTAGCGGACTGGGGAGTCTTAACAACGTGACCCCACCCTCCGCCTCCGACCATGGCCCCCAACCCTAAGTCGCGAGCAAGAACAACTCAGCCGCTTACACTAACGCAGTGGAACTGCCGGGGTCTCAAGAACCACAAGAAGCGGACTCATCTCCGCCTCTTTCTTGAGAACCTTGAGTTCCTCGTCGCCGTGGTTGCCCTTCAGGAACCCGGCGCCGCTACCAAACTCACAAACTACACTACATTTCAACACAACCCGCAGACATGTATACTTGTTCACAAGCGATACACTGCGCAGGAGGTCACACTTCCCACAACACCGTCTTTCCCATACACGATGGTTTCAGTGCTGCCCCTAACGCGGTCTTACCCACCTGTACACATTCTAAATATTTACTGCCCACCGAAACTTAAGAACGTCACGTTCAATGAAATTTTCACTCAAGCTATGCAGGTGGCGGGTAGGGATCCCCTCCTAATCATCGGTGATTCAACGCCCCGAGCAGGCTATGGGGATACCCCCGGGAGGACAGGCGTGGGAGGAAGCTTGCAGAACTTCTTTCCATACTTGGACTCACCCTGCACACTGACCCCGCATACCCAACACGTGTCGGCAATTCCATTAAACGAGATACTTGCCCGGACCTCACATTTACACGCAACATACGCCATGCCGACTGGCTGAATACAGAGGACACTCTAGGTAGTGATCACTGTATAACCAACACAACCATTTACATGCGTCCCCTGAAACGCCCACTAAAAGAAGCTCGTATCCCTGACTGGACGACTTTCCGCACCTCTCTACCTATCGTAGACCCCCTCCAGTCGGTATACGGCGCCTGGTCCAGATCGCTCACGTCTACACTCACACAACACGATAAGCTCACAGAAACACAAACAGACGTGGACAACCACCTTATCCACCTTTGGGAGGCCCGTCGCAGCCTCACGACGCGATGGAAGAAACAGAAACATAACAGACGCCTAAAGAACCGCATCCTCGAACTCACACAACAGGCAGCGGAATATGCTACTCAGCTAGCCGACACTAACTGGGTGGACCGGTGCAACGCGGCTGCTCGCCAGATGTCTGGCCGCAACACGTGGCGCCTGTTCCGCGCTCTCATCGATCCAACACAAACACGCACGGAAACCCAACGCCAATTACATAGGGCCTTGCACAACTTTACAGGAACGACAAAACAGCTAGCGCACACGCTCAGGGATCGATACCTGTGCACCACTAAGGACCCCCGGCAGGCGGCGTTCTCGTATGCAGGCGAAGAGAACACGGAGCTAGACAAGCCTTTCCAACTCCACGACCTCCGGGCAGCCTTAAGCAAAATGAAGCGGAGCACTGCACCCGGGCGCGACAAGGTTACGGTCAAGCTCTTGGCCAACCTTCCCGACGCAGCCTACGCCGTGCTCCTCAAATACATCAATAGCATTTGGGACAGAGAGACTCCTCTCCCTCTCGATTGGAAATCGGCTCTCGTGACCTTTATTCCGAAGGCCGGAAAACCTATTGATGTGGAGAACCTTCGCCCCATCTCCCTCACGTCTTGTGTCGGCAAGCTGATGGAGACGATGGTGCGCGACAGACTCCGATTTTCTCGAAACACAGCACACTTTCGCGGACACCATGTTCGGTTTTCGGCCTCACAAGTCAGCACAGGATACGTCTGCAACTTCACCACGACATGTTAGATCCTGTCGAATGTCCCCACAACGACAAGGTCGTCCTGGCCTTGGATCTTAAAGGCGCATTCGACAACGTCAAACACGAAGTAATCCTGGACCACCTCAGTAACACCAACTGTGGCCACAAAACATTCAACTACATAAAACAATTTCTTACAGACCGTCAAGCCTACATACGCATACAAGATGCGGAACACGGGCCATACACTATCGGCTCGAGGGGAACACCTCAAGGCGCGGTCCTGTCTCCCCTCCTCTTCAATTTAGCAATGCTTCATCTTCCCTCCAAATTCTCTTCTCTGGCCGGGATACATCACGCTCTCTATGCGGATGACATTACAATCTGGGCCACGCAAGGTAACCTGGGCCACGTGGAGTCCTGCGTGCAAGCAGCGGCGACCCTAGTCGACGACTACGCTGCCTACTGCGGACTCCAGTGCGCCCCAGCTAAATCAGAATTTGTGCACATACGTCCCTCCCCTCGGGACACAACACCGCTTCGCATCAGTCTCCCCTCGGGACCGATCCGGGAGGACAAGGAGATCCGCGTCCTTGGCCTCTTCATACACCACCAACGCAGAGTCGTCACCACCCTAGCCAAACTTCGCACGGTGGGAGACCAGGTGGGCCGAATGGTCCGCCGGGTCTTCAACAAGCGGGGCGGATTACGAAGCAAGGATGCACTGCGACTTGCCGATGCTTACGTAACGAGTAGAATCCTCTACTCAACTCCCTACTTGCACCTGCGCAAACACGATGATGACCAACTGGAGGTCATCCTGCGGAAAGTCATCAAGCGGGCTCTCGATCTCCCGGTCACCACGTCCAACCAGAGACTTCTGGCCTTGGGCGTGGTGAACACATTCCGGGAGCTTCGAGAAGCCCACTTAGTCAACCAATACACGCGTCTTGCACAGACCACGTCCGGTCGCCGCCTCTTGGACCGGCTACACATCAAACACGACTGCCACATTGAGGAAAGGGAGAGAGTGCCAGAACCCTGGAGACGCGCCCTCCGGGTCCGACCCCTCCCCCGCAACATGTCCAGAGAAGACCATAGCGGTCGTCGCCAGGCGCGCGCGGAAGCGTTGGCGCGATACTATGGTAACCAAGAACATGTGTATTACGTAGACGTTGCCGGCCCACACCACGAGGGGTGGTACACGGCCGCAGTCGTACACAACACAAACACAGTTAACGGGCTCACTTTCAAAGCCTACAGCACCACACACGCGGAGGAGATTGCCATTGCTCTGGCTCTCACGAATCCCAAGTCAAAAACACATCACCGACTCGCGAGGGGCCTGTCGGAACTACGAGTTGGGCTGGGCTCCCCCGCTTGCCTGGCGCATACTGGAATATAGCTGTCGATCTGAAGATCCAACTCCACGCAACCTGATTTGGGCCCCCGGTCACCAGGGCCTCCAGGGAAACGAACAGGCCGATCAGGCCGCCCGCGCACTCTCTCCCCGGGCTATCTCCCTGTCCTTGGAAGGGTACTCCCAATCAGACAATCTGGCCATTACATTCAAACAAATCACCGATTACTACAAGGAGGAGCACCGGCGCTACCCGGCCCCTTGTAAGGGTCTGGATCGCGCTGACGAGCGCCTCCTCATCAAAATTCTCACTAACACTGTACTGTGCCCGGCGGTGCTTAAACATTTCAATACATCCTTTGATGGCACGTGCCAGTTCTGTGGGGAGGTGGCTGACACCTTCCACATGGTTTGGGCGTGTCAATCCAACCCATCTATCCCCCCCAACCCCAACCCCACCAGAGAGGACTGGGAGGCGGCCCTGCAATTAACTAAACTCAGTCCAACTTAGTTGGAGCATCACTATACGATCCCTTTGATTGGTTGCATGGTTACTAGTCAAAGTACAATTGGCCCATTTGAAATTCGCGCACTGTGACGTCACGAGCATTTCGACCAATTGAAAAGCGTGACATTTTCTGTCGACAACTGCTGCTTACAACGATGAGGCATTAAAGGCTTCCGCCTTAATATCTGGCATCAGTGTGCATACGCTTGGCAAACACTCCTCTTGAGTTAATTCTGTGCACGCTCACTGGTGCCCACTATTCTGCTATACGCCTGTGTCCCCCTCTTGTAAAATACCTCTTTTATTACACGCGAAGAACGGCTTTGATAGGGTAATCTTACCATTTGGAGCCAAACAGGAGCACTTAGTGCAGTCGAACTTGTACGCGCGCCACAGTGGATCCATGGTGTAGAGCTCACCGGGTGACACATCCGGCAGCTGGGATTTCGTTGGTTGGTTTGTGGGGTTTAACGTCCCAAAGAGACTCAAGCTGTGGGGGATGCTGTAGTGAAGGGCTGCAGAAACATCAACCGCCTGAGGTTCTTTGGACATCGCTGAAGCAGGGGCAGGCTGCGCATGAGAAATCTTAACTGTTTATTCTTATGTAAAATTAAAATAGAAGCTCTGTATACAGGGTAGAACAGTTTTATACCTTGCATGCCGCCTAGGGAAGGTTTCCTACGACATACTCTGGGAGAGCGGTTTCATTAAAGTGGAGGACATCTTGGCCGAGTGGCCATTATCTCAAATTAGCATTCTTCAGGCGTGCCCACAGTTTTGTGGCATCATGGTATCTAAACAACTGGGTGGATCCCCCCTTCTGTGGTTAAAAGTTGTAACTACATCTGCTGCTGATCCTAAGGTCGCTGGTTTAATCTCTGCCGCAGCCACTGTATTTCGTTGGAAATAAAATTCAAAAGGCGCCAGTGTGCTGTGCGATGTCAGCGTACATACGTTTATGCACCGTAGGTGTCCCTAGGGGTTCAAGTGCTCAAGGCTTTCAAGCTTTCACCATACTCCCCCAAATCCAACTTGTCCAAACCCACTCTTCCACTGCCTGCGAAAAAGACTGTGAGACTAAACAATTGAGACTGCACAGCATGCACACGAGCAAAGCTAGGCGGTATGAAGTTTCAGCGATGCTCAAGAGCACATTCCAAACCGCTGCCTCGTTGACTAGACCGCAGGCTTGTTTGTGCCCTATACTCCGTTTCATACATAGCTGTCAACGCTGCCAAAGGTACGAAAGTAGTCCGCTGCAAAAAACAAGCAAAATGTATCCGTCCGCCTCGCATCGTGGCTGAGTGGTACGAAGCGCGCGCCTGTGTGTTCATTTTACAGGATGTCAAGGTTCGACTCCCGGCTTGGCTGTTTCTTTTTTATTTCTTTTTTATTTTTATTAAAATAATCATTAGGTAGAAAGTCGAAACTGTCAAACTCTAATGCCTAACTTGAAAAACACAGCGCTATTTACTTGCTTCGAAGGGAAAAGACAGTGTAATCTATTGGCGACGGACATGATTGCGAAGTGCTTTTCTCGGGCAATGAGCGACTTTTTAGCATGCGGCACACAAGGTGATCTTATTCCACCAGAGAGACCTTCTTTCTTGCACCTCGCAACTGTCCGAGGGCTCACCCCGCTCACCTCGCCCACAGTTTCGAGAACTTCACGCGCAGTCTTCTCCGGGAAGCGCTTCCTTACGCTACAGTAAACGTTGACAATCACCTGCTTGCAGTCTTTCGAAATTTTCGGAGACTTCAGCTTGGAGAATATGCGAGCAGGAGATGTTTGTAAAGCCGCAGTGGGCGAAGAAAACAAGCGAGTAGGAGACAGCGGTGCCATTTTCGCATACTCGGAAACCGAAAGACGAAAGCAGACGACATCGCCGGCCGGCCTAGCTGCGAAAACCTGATACAGGAGGAGCCGAAAAAAACCCAGAAAACTAAGGCACTCTGTTTTGAAGAACATTAAAGAAAAAGCAATCTTTTTGCGAAATAAAACACCATTATCATTATACTGCAATATCAACCAACATTTACTTTAATTTTGAGTTTATTACTCTCTTCACTTTCGACGCACTACATTACGATGCGGACGAGCAGCGCGAACAGGCGCCGTAGCCTTGGCTGCGTTGACAGCTATGTATGAAACAGATTTTAACTATCTAGCATCCGTGGTGGCAAAAGCGCGTACAATGGAACGAACGATGGCTTTCGGAAATGTAGTTTGGTGTGAAGGATACTGGAGAAAAATTATCTGGCGCTGGCGCTGTGTGTGCTGCCGGCCCGGCATCGCAGTATCTTCCTTATTTCTTGTTCGAAGTGCCATTAGTGAAGACGGCTGCTGTGCAGGAAAATGGGCAATTTCAGGCTATCATGAGCCTTCCACACATATAGTTACTGTTCTAAGTAAAAATAGATTACCACGGCTCCTTTTGGATGACTGGCTCCCGGCCGTCGTAATGTCAAAACCAAGATTCAGTATGACACATCATTTAGCACGCCCTTTATTATGACATGCTTGATCGGCAGTATGTTCAACACCACATTTTTGTAGACACCCCTGCGATTGCACGTTGCAAAAGGCAGCTTTTAAATGAGAATGTGAGGCACTCGTGCGCCTTCATCGGGCTTGTGGGGAGCGTCGAGATAGGAGGACTGCTGGCGGAAGTAACTTGCTCGCACTCTTCCGCACACTGTACACCGGCTGTCGCTGTGGTACGTGCTTCTTGGCTGCTGAAGATTTTCCTGGACATGGCGTTGTCGTCGAGGGCGAAATGAGGATTATTAGAATGCAAAACACTAAAAAGAACATTGCTGCAGTAAAAGACACGCATTCCCACAAATTGCCCGTAGAAGCACCTGTACTCCACCTTGTGTGCATGGTTGGTCAGAAGTTTCCAGGCCACATGGTCTGCTTTTGAGCCACATGGCTGGGCATTTACGTCGTACACGCAGATGAATATATCTATACGGAGTAGGAGAACCATCATTCTGACCTTTCACAACCTTGTTAGATTCACAGCGGTGTTAAAGACCTGGCTGTTCAAAGCAGACCATGTGACCCGGGAATTTTTGACCACATCTGTACATCTATAGGGCCTCCATATAAGCAATTTATAAGTTGGGTGTTGAGAAAAGGTGCAGCTCTTTGGACACCCTAACCAGTTTTATCACCAAGATCACATAACGCGGTCATGTGTGCTGTGTACAGTTCTTGAGAAAAATGAGAAGCAAGAAATTTTATGCACAATAATTGATTTCTGGGTTCCTCTTCAGTAAATCTGGTAAATGTCTAGATAATATAGGCGATGATGCAAACTAGTTCAACAGAGAAGGTCTGCTTGCCACGCATATTATGTGGGAATGAATAAAATGAATGCTGAAACTTTCTCATACTGCTCATGACCTACATGTATACAGTGTATACAGCCCGATTACACTGCATGAACGGTGCTAATAGAGTTCACGCTTACTAAGACAAGCTGGTCGTTACTATTATCCAGGCTAATTCCGTAGTGTGAATTAAAAGTGAGTTAACTGATAGCGAGTGAGGCCTAAGGTCGCTGTTCTGCATTGAAACACGAACCCTGAAGCATTTGTACGTGCGTCAATGACTTGGTTTAATGGTATTTAACTTCACAAACAGAAGCTATTGCACAAATGCAAATGAAGTGGCAAAGACATGCAAGACAGATGTTGTTCATGAACGGCTTTGGTATATGCAGTACCGAAGCGACACATGGGCGAGGAGCGCTGTAATGGAGAGCTCCATATTGATTTCGATCATCTGAGGCTCTTCAACGTGTACTGACACCATACAGCGTCGGATCGAACCCGCGACCTTGAGATCGGCAGCCGCCACCATGGAGGTTGCTGAAAGTCCTAAATTGGCTGAAACCACTCACTTTCCCAGAACTTATTTGTTAACGAAATTTTTCGAAACGTCACTGGAAACATTAAGTATGCTGGACATTAATAAATTTCTTTCAAGTATCCTTTAAAAAAAGTAGTGCGGTGTTCCCATTAGATATTTGCGCGTATGGAAGGACAGCTTACTCCCGTTTTACTCCCATACAGGCGTATTCCTGTTTAGAGTGCACGGACAAATGCTATGATGTACACAACACTGAATGTGTAATATACGTGAAAGCATGACCAGCTGTAAGATAAGTGGCTGCTGGCACAGTGCAGCAACCTACAAAACCTACAATGGTGCAATGCAAAAGTAGCTGCAAACTCACCTTCGCATTTCAGCGGACGGCAACGCCAGGCAGGATTCCCGGAACCGAGGGCACCACGTCCAGAGGAAAGCGCCGACTCTGCAAACGTGTGAAAAGAAATTTGCAGGCTACATCGTACACAAGCTCATATAATATACAGAGTGCTTTTCTTTCAACTTTTCCAAATTCTTGTTTTAAACACTACGAGCGATACTTCGGTGCGGTCTGTGCAGCTGGATTGTACAGCAACAAGGCGGACACAGGGGGTGAAACAGCCCTATGATTAAATGATTAAGTTGCAAATTAACTAATAATTATTGTTTTATTTTGAACGGTAAGATTATACCGCGAAGGAGAGCACAGTTTTTTTCATTTTCCTTAGAGGCCAATGGGGTTCGAAATGTCGAACATCAAAATTATGCATTTCAAAGCTTGATGAGCTAGCCTTCCGCGTTGCATATTTATAAAACGTCCGTGCGCATAGCACCGTGCCTGATATCACATTAACTGCTTTTGCGTCGCAAAATACGTAAACGGTGTGTCTATTTGTTGCATTATAAATTCAAGTCGCATCATTATATATATATCTTTGTTGCAATGTAAATTCGGTTTGGTTTGGTTTATTGGGGTTTAACATCCCAAAGTGACTGAGGCTATGAGAGACGCCGTAGTGAATGGCTCCGGAAATTTACACCACCTGGGGTTCTTTTAACGGGCACTGGCATCGCACAGCACACGGGCCTCTAGAATTTCGCCTCCATCGAAATTCGGCCGCCGGGGCGGGGATGAAATCAATTTTAATTTAATTAAATTAAAATAATTAATTTTAAATTATGCCATTTTTTATTGGCAATGACGTTCGAGATATGTAATGTGAAAAATACGTATTTGAAAGCTCATTGAGCTCTTTCTCGCAACGCACATTTATATCATGGTATGACAGTACAAATTCAGGTCACACCATTATATAAATGTGCGATGCGAGAAAGAACTCAATGAGCTTTCAAATATGTTTTTTTTTTCACATTACATATCTCGAACGTCATTGCCAATAAAGAAAAAAAATTTAATTAAAAACTGGGCTCATCTTCGATGCCGACGTCCTATTTTGCATTACAATCTTGTCGCACGTAATGTCCATCCTGCTGTACATACAATGCACCTGCACAGACCGTACCGATGTGAATCATTGCTCGGTATATACTGAGCACTCATCATCAATGCCTGTTTCAAACGGTTTTTCAAACGGTTTTTTGTTCCAGGAAAGGGAATATCTCAGTATTCAGTGACAGAGGCACTAATCACGTACCGTAATTGGCTGATTATGATGCCTTTTTTCCCATGAGAACAGTCTCGAAATTGCATTCGGATTACAATCGGATACTAAAAGTTAAGCAGCGGTTCAACTCTGCCGAACCGAGTTCCACGTAGCGAAAGCTACGTAAGGAAGCGGTCTGTCGGATGGTCAGAAGTGGCTTGCCACAGTGTTCGAAGATGCAGTTCACTGCACGTACGCTCCTCAGCGTGCCCTCCTTCCTCCATAGTCTAAGTCAAGCGCACAGCTCTGGTTGTATATACGCCATACCTGATGTCACAACTGTGAACTCAATCACTTGACCACGTGATCACCACGTGGCTTTCTTACTACGTCTGTCGACATTTTACAAAGTAAAAATTCAATGTCGAAGTTCAAAGGTCAGGGTCAAAGTTGAAGGTCAAAGATGGTCCACTAAGTGACACATGGTTAAGTATATATGCATTGCAACACTAGCCAAGACGTATCTCAAGGCCGTTTTATGGTCATTCAGAGGCTCCCGACGAAATGCGCCCCAGCTATAGTAATGTAGCGTTCGCCACAAAACCGCAAGTACGCTTTGAAACGCTCAGCGTCAGTGCCGTCACAAGGTGGCGGTTAAGCCTATTTGCGTTTGCATGGTTAGAATAAAAATTTATGCCCTGCTACGTATATATACGTTCATCTACCGCTCAATGCGTAGCGTGGGCCGTCAGTGCGCATGCGCAGACCGCCTTGAAGGCGGCAGATGGTGCCACGGGCTGGCCAGCTGTGCGCACGCCTGCTGCGTTGCAACCAATCTGCGCCTGCGCACTGGCGGACCGGGGTAAGCAGTTCAGACTATGCTAAAAGCAAACAGTAAATTGCTTTTCCGTTTTAGCGAGCATGAGTATATGATGCACGTTAGAATAGGGTGAGGATGGTATTTTACGGTTTACGGTTAGAATAGGGTAAAAGGCATCGCAGTGTAATAACGCGGTTTTTTAAAGTGTTTCAAATAAGACAGCAGATACAGACGACGCCCTGAAATTCCTACCGTAGCTTTCTCTGTCATGCTTGAACAAAGCAGACTATTTTAGCGTGACGTTACGTATGACGTGCCTGTGCAGCCCTCTTTGCCATCACGGCGCTAATGTGTACATAAGAATAACACTAAGGCTGCGGCACAACGCTCTGCCCACAATCTGAACGGCGACACCGATGATGACAAGTCGTCGGCAGTGCACACCTATTGGCTCAAGAAATCGTTATAACGGTTGCTTTGCGACGGAAGAAGCCATGGCTGCTAGGGTGAATTGTCTTTTGGCCATGACCTGCGAAGTTTGAGGTCGCGGGACAATCTGACGCGGCGGCCGCATTTTCACAACGGCTAAATTCAAAAAGCACGCGTGCTCTGAGTTCATGTTAAAGAAGAAAAGTTCATATTCTTCCGGACACCGTGGGATGCCAAAAGCAAGGATTTCGGGCTACGGACCCTTTCACGAACCTGTTGAGAGGAGGATTGGATGGATGAACCAGGCAGAAGACAGGAGCAGTCAGCTGAGGTTGACGAGAGATGGCTCTCAGTAACAATCATGACAGATACAAGCCAATCCCTACTTTACTATTCTGGCGCTACATTAAACCAATTATCGAAGCTCACTCCTTTACTATTCCGACGTTAAATTAAAACAATCATTATCGGAGTTCACTCTTTACAGCAGTTCGCCTTTTCCAACGCCTTTAGTTTACCTTTTATTTATTTATTTGGCACTCATATTGACGCAGAATCAGGTCTATTTTGTTTGAATGCCAAACAACGTGTACCGTCGTGCGCGGCTCGTATTTACAACTGCCGAATATCATTCCCTCGTTTTAGTCTCCCCTTGTATACAGAAGACAAGTTGAATTCGGTATGTCATTAGTCCAGTCGTTCAAGCGGATTCGGCCGGTTTACGCCAACTACTACATTGGTAGTCAGCCACGCGCCACGCCATGAGCTGCTAAGTTCCTCAGCAGCTCACGCCTGCTCTGTACAGCTGCTATCTTAGAGCCTCTGCCGTATTCATCACGACAATACCTACAAACCTCGGTGCTTGCTGTAACAAGGCACCACTCAGTAAACAAATGCAATGCAGCCTGGAAAACAGCACCCGGTGAAGGCTGATTTAGATGCGCCTGCAATGGTGCTGAGCTTCCCTCATTATAGAGAGTTGCTTTTGTTCCTAATCAGCCTTCTTGGCAAGAAGTGGCGCCCTCTAGGGAATAGCGAAAATTTGTCCGCTACTGACTGAAGGCAAATACGCGGGAGACGGATCTGCTTCAATGAGGTACCAGCTACACCTGCAAAGTGATGTGTGTTGACAGGTGCCGCCATCTGTCGCATGCGCCTGACACTAACACGAACTGCACATGCGCCGTAGGAGCTGCGCTTTTCGGCCAATGGAACTGGAGAAGAAGAGGGGCGCATGCGTGGAGCGGCCGTGCGGAAATGACGGACTATGGGGTTGCGTGGATGCTCCGCGATGCTCAGAATATTACTGAAGAGACCGAGTGCATATACCTACGCTGTTACTCTCGCTGAGGAGTTGGAAAAGCCTCGTCGCGGCTTCCACAGAGCGCCTTCGGTCAGTGCTTCCACGTCAAATGCGCCGACAGCTTCTCTGCGAAGGCGAATACACACGGTTATTAGACAAGAATGCGCAACAGTATAGGTCGAACCAACTTTACTGATTGGTTACTTTACTGATGCCGCCAATTGCATGTCGACGACAAACTTGTGCTCCTATATACAAGGCGTTTCAGGAAAGCCCATCAATTATTAAAAAAAAATTTTAGTAGAGCTTTTGTGTGGCATAGTTAACCTAATCTAAATAGGAGTAAAAATATTAAACCGCACTCTAGCGCGCTCCTTTTTAGGAGAAGGGTATGCAGCCCAGGTCCTGAAGTAGGTGCCTGTCTGTATAATCAAACGACCATATATAGCCCCTTCTGTTCGCCAACCATTTTTTTACGCAACACATTGGGTTGGTTTGGGCTAGGTTAGGTTAGGATAGGTTAGGTTGGGAACGAAAATAAAATTCCCTCCCCAAAATGCACGAAATTCTATACCTTAACAAGATTTAACCGAGGTTTCAATCGCTTCTATCTGCGAACCTCCAGACGATTTAAACAGGTTTCAATCTCCTCTATTTGCTAACCTGTGGGTGATTTAAACGAGGTTTCAATCACCTGTATTTGCTAACCTGAAGGCGATTTAACCGAGGTTTCAGTCTTCTGTATTTGCTAACCTGAATGTGATTTAACTGAGGTTTCAATCTCGTGTATTTGCTAACCTGAAGGTGATTGAACCGAGGTTTCAATCTCCTGTATTTGCTAACCTGAAGGTGATTTAACCGAGGCTTCAACCTCCTGTTTGCTAACCTGAAGGTGATTTAACCGAGGTTTCAATCTTGTCTGCTTGCTAACCTGAAGGTGATTTAACCGAGGTTTCAATCTCCTGTATATGCTAACCTGAAGGTGATTTAACCGAGGTTTCATTCTCCTCTATTTCGTAACCTCAAGACTTCCGACGCCGCATTTAAAGACCACCTCCCATGTTCTAACTACATCACACCACTATCCTTTGCACTGGGAATATGCCTGTATTACCGAGGGAAGACATTCCTTATAGTTTGTGATCAAGTCTACTCCACAACTTGCGCAGAATACCTTGCCCATTAATAGGCTGCGCAGTAGGGGACAGCTTATTCCCTTTTTACTCCCAAATATCCTTATCCGTGTTTTGGAGTGTAATGCCGGTGCTGGCGGACACCGTAAAGTTAGTAACTAAATACGAATAATTTTGGTTTGGTTTGGTTTATGGGGTTTAACGTCCCAAAGCGACTAAGGCTATGAGAGACACAGTAGTGGAGGGCTCCGGAAATTTCGACCACCTGGGGTTCTTTAACGTGCACTGACATCGCACAGTACACGGGCCTCTAGAATTTCTCCTCCAAAGAAATTCAGCCGCCGCAGCCGGGTTCGAACCCGCGTCTTTCGGGTCAGCAGCCGAGCACTATAACCACTGAGCCACCGCGGCGGCCACGAATAATTGCAACCAGGTAGCCATCTGTAGGCACGAATAATTTTAATGACTACAGATGGCCACCTGGTTGCAATCAGAGATTTGTAGCTCACCATTAGGTATAACAGAAGACATGCGCTATTTACAACACTGTCATTGCATGGCCCTCATTACACCTCACACTGATGTGAAAATAAGGTTGCAGTTCGGCAAGGTACGAGTCCTCAATCGTTTGTTCAGTGATTACTTGCTTGGCCTTCTTTATTTTACGATTACTCCCTCAGGAGTTTCATTTGCATCCGAATCTGCTGAAATAAAAAAACTGCTTGGACAAGCCTCTCTGCGGGTGGAAGCAAAGCCTTACATACAGGGTGTTGCAACTAAAAATAAATGAAGTTTAAAAACAAAGAGCATTCTACGCGGATACATCCAAACGAGTGCTGTTAGTAGTCGCTGTTAGATGTCCACATTATTTTGTTTTTCAGTGCGCATATCTCATTATTAGGTGTGATTAGCTAAAGTTTTAACTACTGGCTTCAGGAACAAAGTGTCAGTATGAAAGTTGTAGACAACCTTGAAAAACAAACAGCTGGAATGTGTACAGCAAGGTTTGCTTTGCGTTGCTTTTTTTTGCGTCCTGTAAGAAACCGCCTGCGAAATAGAAAAACACACCACGTGACAGCATCACTCCCATGCGCGCTCTCAAAGAAGTCTATCTTAGAAGCGCTGTCGGAGTTTGCCGCGGGAAATGCGGCAGCAACTGCTGACGCGTTGTGTTTCGAAAGTGAAGCCGCGTAACGCGTTGCTGTCAGACCGCAGCGGAAGCGACGGTCATAAATGTGCATCGCGCGTCTACGGGAGGTGGCACAAAAATCTCCTTCCCCTTAATAAGCTTTTCAGTCTTCCAAGAGATGAAACGCTAGCTACTCAGTATTAAGGCGAAATCTTTTAATGCCTCATACTGTCGTTAGCAGACGCGTCGGGGTTAGATGCTACGACGCGTCTGCAATCAATCAATCAACCAATCAATCAATCAATCAATCAATAGCAGACGCGTCGGCAGACGCGCCGGAAGCCGTGTCGGCAGATTTGTCCGCGTTTAAGCGTCACTACTTAAAAAAAAACGAACTGCGCCGAGAGTGGGAATCAAACCACGGCCTTCGGCATTTGAAGCGGAGACGCTACCACACTGCCACGAAGACTTTTTTTTCTATATTGCATGGAAGAACTTCCGTAAAAGGGGGAAAACTTCAATCAAACTGGTTCGCGTCTCAAGTTACCGGGCTGCTTAATAGGAGCCCGCCATAGCCCTAACTCAACACTGCATCCCCATGAAAACATCAAAATTCAGGGAGGCACAGACATGCATCTAGGCACGGCAGCCAGCTTGGAGGTTCTTCGCGTGCAGCAAATACACTCCTCACCAAAGCACACTGTTCACGAAACACAGATTTGGACGATCATGGTGGCTCGGCATGTCTGTCCATCATACGGCTTTTCCAAAGACTGAATAGTCCCATCAACACAAACAGATCATAAAGCCACAACAGAGTTTTTGCCAACAGGCAGAAATCTAATAGTGTATGGTGTAATTTTAATGTCCTTCTTAAGAGTTCGTTGTAGTATGTCCCAAAAGAACATGGCATCACGGCACAGGATGAAGCAATGATCAATTGTCTCAGGCAGCGTCGCTGTGTGTAGTTTGAAAAAGAATGTTTTATCGGCTGCCTGAATGCACATCCGCCTAACACGCTTTAGAACACTGATGTCCGAAGACCCCAGAAAAGGCTGCCGATAGAATGGTGCAGGGAACAAAGACTCAGTGAGAGCCTGGGTCATCTGTTGTCTCGAGAGGCTATAGAGGTAATCTAAAGAGAAGCGCACAGTGAGGAAATTGAAAGTGTCAGCAACCTCGTTAAGGAATCCCGATAAAGTCCCCTCACGAGCCTGCACAGTCGGAGCGAATAAGTAAGGAAAATAAAAACTAAGCCGCCTAATGAGCACAGCTACCAGGAACGGGTAGTTTGCCGATTTGAAAAAGAAAAAAACGTGAAAGAAGTTGATGCACGAACAGGTGAACAAGGCCTACTCCACCACCCTCTAAGGGAAGGAACAAGTTGTCACGCCTCATGGGCTCCCGTTGAGAGCGCCACACGAGTGTTGCAAATATTCTGTGTATTGCTTGCACCTTCCTCCTCGCACAATGCCGGACTTGAAGGACATACGCGAGTTTTGGAAACAAAAATATCTTACAGACCTGTGCCCTCGCAAAAACTGAGAGTTGCCGACCCATCCAAGCCTATGTTTGCCGCTGTAGAGTTACAATTTGTGAACCCCAGAAGGCTGTACTGTTGCGAACTTGGTGCAGCGGAACGCCTAGGTACTCAAGAGGGCTACAGTCCCAGCATATGCCACCGAACAGGCTTGGCCTAGTTCCCCAATGATCCAACCAAAAGCCTTTGGATTTCTCTAAATTAAGAGCCGCGCCTGATACATCGCATAACTGTTTAGTCAAGTGTAAAGCCTCAAGTACACTCTTTTTGTCAGAACAAAATGGGGCGACATCATCAGCGTAGGCTAAAACTTTAACTTCACATTGAGCCAGAGCGAAATCGCGGATAGCTCCGCTGTTAATTATACTGAGGCAGAGGGGTTCCAGATATAGGGCACACAACAATGGAGACAGTGGACATCCTTGACGAACAGATGATATTAGTGATATTGGTTTCGTTAGCTCCTGATTAACAATTACCCTTGTATAGGAGTTCTTATAGCACAGCCTTATGCCTTTGAGCAAGACGTCACCAATATTTGCATACTCCAAGACCGCGAACAAGAAATCGTGCCGAACTTTATCAAACGCCTTCGCCAAGTCAATTTGAATCAGAGCTACTTGGCCTGTCTCATCTGATACTGTCTCTAATACTGAACGTGCAATACGGATATGTGTTTGAATACTGCGGCCTCTAATACCACAGACCTAATGTGAACTTATCGTCCATAATGACGATCTGCAGACGACTGGAAAGAACCTTGGCTAAAATTTTGTAATCAACATTGCAGAGGGAAATTGGACGATATCCCTCAACAGTTTTCAACCGATTAGTATCTTTGCTTTTCGGAATATTGTGTGCCCAGAATAGAAAGTGGGAGGCAGGACACCCACATCATAAGATGCTTGGAAAACTTCCATCAAAACAGGCACTAGGCAAGACGAAATGTTTTATAGAATTCGCTAATAATACCATCTGGCCCAGGAGATTTCTGGCTCTGCAGGGCAGAAATGGCTGATTGAATTTCATCCAAAGTGATAACGGCCACGAAGACTGAAGGTTTGAGCATGAATAAAGGTGCATCTAGTGAATGCATGGGTTTCATAAATAAATAAAAGGAATAAGAAAATATAACCAAAATAAAAATAAAAAATTAAAATAACAAAAAAAATTAAAAAGAGATATGATATGAAAATAATAAAAAACAATAAAATGGGAAAAGGTGCGGAAATAAAAAAAAGAAAAAAGAAATATGAAAAATAAACAAGTAAATAAAAACAGTGCGCCAGGAAACGCTTTCGCCTTGCAGCACTTTAGAGAGCCAAAATACCCCCTAAATATGTATTTTTTACAGTGATCATTAGTGTCACAGTCATAATTGTTTTCCTACCTTTCTACACACAGCACTGGACGCGCACGGAGGGAAAGCCGCACCACGAACATGGCACACTCTTCTCCCTGGAGGTTGTCCGTGCCTCCATGGTAGCTGGAAGACGCCCGCTGCCCGCCACCGGAGCCGCTCCCCGAATGTGCCGTTTTCAAGGTGGTCGAACAAGAACTGGTACAGCGGGCCGGTGGAGCGGCTAGGCATCTCCTGCAGGATACCAGAGAGAGAGAAAAAAAGACCCCAGTCACCAAAGAGGGAGGGGAAGCAATTTTGTCAACGCCGATTCGATGCTTATGCGCGTATTTCGTCACTGTAAAGCAGCGGTACAAATCCTTTACTGTGTGGCGCGGATATAGCTCCTGTCATTCGCCCTTTGCGCGAGAGGAGGGACACCACGCTATGTTTAAATAGATCACAAAACGCTGTGGGCTGCAGGGTGTTGTAACTTGGTCATCCCACAGCTGCCACCACTGTTGTGACATGGAGCGTCTCAGCCCGCTGCCTCTGTTGAGCAAAGCTGAGCGAAGAACGGTCGATGCGACGGTGAGTGAACGGACGTTTATGTACAGTATTTACAAGGCTTTTTACATCACATATACAAGGGCCGAGAGCACAACGGGCTAGGATGAGGTCCTGCGGAGAGCGTGTCTCTGGCACGATGGCGCGTCTGCTGCCCGTCTGCTGCTGCGTCTCGGCGCGGCTCTGTTATAGCCGCCAGTGACCGTTGCGTTCCTCTGCACCGGGCGTTCCTCGACGAGCCAGGATGACTCATTGCAAGCCGTGCCAAGGCGGCGAGTCCGGGCTTGCTTTGCGCGACGGCGGGCGCACGGCTCTGGTTCCCTGACAGGCCAGCGGGATGAGGGTTCAGGCACAACAACGGGTTGACCCCTCCGTTCTCCGACACCCTGCTGCTTGTGCTCTTCGCCTTCAAATGGTTCACCTCATAAGGAGTAGAATTCCAAATTATTCACGCTAGTTCTCTCTTTCCTCTAACTTTACTTCCCCAGCCTTTGCACAGAGGAGAGCGCTGTGCTCCTTTATTGAGCATAGGTGGCTTCGTCCTGGCGTGACTGTGACTGCGTCCTTGACTGTGTGACTGTGACTGTCTGGACTGTGTGACTGTGTGTGTGTGTGTGTGTTAGAGACGAGGAGACAACGGACAGGCGCCAACTTCCAACTATTTATTGCTCGAAAAAAACATACATTTATAGTCTCAGGCAACGCCCACATTTACACACCACGTGCCTTATCATAGCCCTGGCTTATCGCCTAGCACGAACATTATTGCTCAGAAAATCGTACTCCGCCGCATACAACCTAACTGAAGTCTCACTCAAGCACAAGTCTGCCTTTTTCTTTATGTGAAAGGCTTCCAATAGAAGCCTCGCTTGCTTGAATTTGCTTTTGCCCAGAATCCTTCTCAGGTGGTGCAAATTATCTGGATACCTCCACTACGGCGTCCCTCACAGTCTCGTGTTGATTTGAAATTTTAAACCCCATAAAGCCAAAGCAATAAGCTCCAGGAGATGTTGCCCAGGTGACTACTCGGAGAGCTGCAAAGATTTTGCACAGCACGGCCCAACCATCGGCTCTCGCTTCACGTTCTTTGCCAATTGTAGAATATAAATTCCCGCCAAAATCTGGAGTTCCGCCCTCGCTATTGTCGCAGAGGCAAAGACGTACTAGAATACGACAATAATTTTGTACTCGTCTTAGAGTCGGCTTTACACTTTGCTCTCAACAAATATGGCTTACCTTCGCACAGAGTTTGGCTCCTGGAATTCTTCCTTGGCTGCAAACGGTGCAGACGCGATGCAGGTGTGTCAAACGACTGTCTCCGACAGCGGATGATCTGCGGAAAAAGGTTCAGCAACAGCCATAATTAAGAAGCGCCGCGCATCACCGGTCGCGTCCGCGCCAAGGCGCGTTCTCACTTGGGGCAGCGACAGTCGCAAATAACTCCAGTGCAGATAGCACCCGCCGCTGCACCGACAGCGCACTCGCACGCACACCTCCTAGTTCATCGCCGAGTTCGTCGCACAGATAGTCCACTGTCTACTTCTCCAGTCGAAAAAGGCGTCGAAACAGCTCGTCCCCAACTTAAACGCGTCTTCGTGCGCCATCGAAATTTTGATGATTCTTCCGCTTTTAGGCTTAAGAGGAGCCTCAGTTTGTTGACAAAAACGATCCTCGTCTTAACAATCAGATGGTGTCACAAGGCGAGCTTATCGTGTCTCTGCATAGGCTGAAGTGTGAACGTAAGAAATTAAGTTACGACCCGCAAAACGCCTGCGTTTAGCGTAAGTGTAAGTGCGCATGCGCTAACGGTTCGAATATAGCGTCGATTAATCTCTTTTCTTACCGTATCTGCATACTCTGCGAGTTGACGACACCTAGACGACTTGGTGGCCGGGAGGTGTGAACTAGAAAACGCTAGGAAATACCTTGCGCATCTGTCGTATTCACGTAAACATGACTTCTATTAGGCATATCCTGCGTCGCACGGAAAACCCCGTGGACAATCCCTTGTCGCAAGCCACGGTCTATGGAGAACTAGTGGGAAGCTGCTCGCAAGGCACTTGGTGGACGCCAGGGCCTTGGCAGCGCTCTGTTCAATCGGCATGTCTCTAATTTAAGCCGGTGAATGAAACGCTCACTGTGCTTAATAAAAACAAAAAAAAACACCTTTGCATTTACTACAATAAGGTTTAAGGTTTCAGTTTAACGCCTCAAAGCTCCAGCCCGGTGCCCTCTATTACGGTGTCCATCGTAGTCATAGCCTAACCATCTGCAAAACAGCTCAACACTGTTCAGGTATTTAAGTGAATTAAGCTCTCAGTCTATTCGAAAAAAGTAAAAACCTACATTTGCAATTACTACCATAACTTAAGGCTTAAGGTTGTATGGGGGTTTAACGTCCCAAAGTGACTGAGGCTATGGGGACCCTTTTAAATTACTTCCATAACTTAAGCCTTAAGGTTCATAATTTCATGTAGAACATCCCTTGTGCATGTCTCCCGTCGAGTACGTAAATAAATGGAGACTTTTTCATTACGACGCCAGACGGTGTCACAAAAAAATTCAGGGGGCACTTTGACTGTCTAAAGTGCGTAGAGGCGAAAGCGTTTTCCGCACCACTTTCAGTGCTTCTGTGGCACTGGTGGCGTCACATGTAATTGAGTACTAATTACTAAGTGATGACAAATCACTCATTAATGTTTAATTACTGATTAATGTCTGAATACTAATGAACTGCTAACTAAGCTTAAGCTTAAGCTTCGCCTTCAGGAGTGGAACGCGACAGCGTGTTGTAGCGCTGCCAGGGAGTCCACGGAACGCCACACCGCGTTCGGCGGGATGCCTTGCCGTTTCAACGCAACGGTTTTTGAGGAAAGGAAATGGCGCAGTAAATCTCTCTCTGTCATCTCGGTGGACATCTGAACCGCACCGTAGAGGAACGGAGGAAGTGGGAGTGAAAGAAGAAAGACGAAGATGGCCCGTAATGAAGAAAATGAAAATTGTATTTGAGGAAAGAAAATTACGCAGTAACTGTCTCACATATCTCGGTGGACACCCGTCAAAATTCAGGGGGGGGGGGTGCACTTTTTTGACCTATAGTGTGGTCACTGATGTGTGGTTAAGATGTTAAGCTTCGCCTCTAAGAGTGGAACGCGAGAGCGTCTTGCCGCGCTGCCAGAGTCCATAGAACGCCATCGCCCATTCGGTTCTACGTCTCGCTCGTCGGTAAATTGGTTTTTGAGGAAAGGATATGTATTTCTCTCTCATATCTCGGTGGACACCTAAACCTCGCCGGAAGGGAAGGGAGGAGGATGGCAGTGAGCGAAGACACCGTATTCACTAGACGTGCCTTTGTTCATTCCAAACCATCGAGCTGGCATGGCGGAGTGGATAGCATGCTCGTCTCACACTCCGAAGACCGGGGTTCGATTCCCGAGCTCGACCAATTTCTTACTAGGTTTTATTTCTTTATATGGCCTGACTAGAGAAGTTAATTAGGCTAATTGGGTAATTAAGCAATTAACTAAGCTCAGTCCCACTTACTTGGAGCATCACTATATGGTCCCTTCAATTGGTTGCATGGTTACTAGCCAAAGTACAATTGGCCCCGTTTGAAATTGGCGCACTGTGACGTCACGACGGTTTCGACCAACTGAAAAGCGTGACATTCTCTGTTGACAACTGCTGCTTACAACGATGAGCCAGTAAAGGCTTTCGCCTTAATAGTTGCTTACTCGATCTGATGTAACAGCAGCCTCCTTGTGGGTAGTCTTGGGCCGAGACCCTGCAGGGGTGACCATTGAGGCACGACAAGGTTAATACGGTCATCGAGACTAACTCACATTGCTTAGGTCAACGTCAGGCTGCCCACCTGTTAGGCAGAATGCAAACCCCCATATCCGTTACACTGGTATGCAATAACAGGCTAAGCCTCCCCACCTTTCATATGGTCACGTGACCAGTGTCGCTGTCAGGCACGTGACCGTGCATCCACTGCTACGGACGTAGTAGCCACAATGACTGCTGGTCTTGGACCTTAGGTGTTGGCCATAAGCAAAAGGTGGAAACATAGCGACAAGTTTTGCTGATTTAGGGGCATTACGCAGCAGTGTTTAAACCCTTTTTATGCCAAACGTTGCGCCTACGGCAATAACGTCGTGAAAGCGCGCGAGCTCAAATGCCGCATATGGTACACACGCGCACGAACACTGAGCTGGGAGATAAGCGGTCAGTGAGGGGCGCAGCCAGGGGAGAAAGGGGGGGGGGGGTCCGGTGTCAAAACACTCTCCCCCAGAACACGATTGTAATTAATGTTCATCTAGTAGACGAACTCACAGAAGTTTCTCGCATTCACGCGACCACATTTTAATAGCGCTCCTTTTCCTCGCCCGACAGTTTCGCGTTTGAGTTTCAGACAGTGGCATTTGTTTTTGTGTTTCAGTAATTATTCAGGAATGTCATGATGCATTTACGTTACCGGGGCTATATAATAGGGAGCGCAAGTTATTGTAGAAAAGAGCTGTTCTTTGTTATCGTACAACTTATGACACTCATTTTAATTGTAGGCGCAGTTCACCCGACTAAACATAGCTTTTCACGTCAGCCTACTTTTTCATCCTTTGCACTGTCCTGATATGAATATCAAACTATCAAAAAAATGTGTTTTTTTTAAAACTGACTATGCGGCCCAGCGGAGGTCCACATTTATGGGGTAGAAGTTTTGACAAATGCTATTGCGAATAACCGTGACTTTTCATACCAGTGTTTTTTAGATAAATATTATTTACGAATGCAGTCCACACAGTCCTCTATGCACTGTTTTTTTTTTTGTAAACATTGCAGTGAATGAAACAACTAACCCTTCGGCTTTATTGAAGCTCAAAAATTGGCTAAGATATTGTTTGGAAGCAGGCTATTTAATTTTCTTTTACCGGCGGCGTTTTCCACCACCAAAAATATTTCTGGCTATCAGAATGTGGTCAGTGACAGCGAAATAGTCCGGCTACTTCACTTCAGAAATGGTTGCATACTCACTCGTCTTTCAACGGAAGACACCGTCAGACACCACCGACTCAACAGCCATGTTATCCCGCGGTGAGGTGCCACATCCAGAGAAAAGCGCCAGGCCTGGAAAAGCAGCAAAAATATTTTTCCCTCTACATCATGCAGAAGCATGTGTATTCGGTTAGTTTTCACTAGCCCTGTTTTCACCAGCCCTCTGTCAATGAACAATTATGTCTTGGCCGGCAAAGGAAACTGTCTTTTCTTTCAGGGGCCGTATTACGGAACTGTCAAATCAAAAACTTGTCAAAAACGCGTCAAAAACTCGTCAAAAAGCCCCGCCGTAGTCGCGCTCCTATTGGTCGGCTGTGTCCGGTGGCCATGTTGCTTTCTTGCGTCATGGGTGGCTGGCGTTTACGTCACGGACATGACAGAAGTGGTGACGTTGCACGCCTAATTATGCAGGCGCATTTCGACGATTTTTTTTTGACGGCTTCGAGGCGGTCTAAATTGGACCGTTCCGTTTTTGACAGAAAATGGCGGCGGCGGCAGCGGCGTCGTATGTGGCTGAGGCGGCTGCGGCGACGCGAGCAACGGCGAAGGAGGGCGCACGAAGACGCGTTTGACTTGCCGGACGAGCTGTTCCGACGCCTTTTTCGACTGGAGAGGCAGACTGCGGTGTGGCTATGCGACGAACTCGCCGATGAATTTGGAGGTTTGCGTGCGAATGCGCTGTCGGTGCAGCGGCGGGTGCTGTGTGCACGGCGGTTATTTGCGACCGGCGGCTTTCATGCAAGCTTCGGCAGCCGACGACACCTCTGTGCCACAGCTACATACAAATAAAACATGCTTATGCTGGCAAAGAACTTTATTTTCACCTGCAAATCGCACTTCGTGGCCGTCTTCTGTTTACCGGTCGAGGAAAAAGAAACAGACGACCACACATCACATACAACGCTTCACGCTGACACTTTTTTCATCGATCGTAAGAGCCGAACAACACAGACCTTAACAAGTTGGCTTCGTCGATTTTTCCGCACTTAGAACAACCGCACAGTACCTTGATTTCGTCGCCACGTAAGAAAACAGTATCAAGGAGTGGAACAGCTGTTCACGTGCAAAGCGGCTCGTTGACGTTTTTTACCGCCGTCAGCGCACACCCGCGGCAGCGAAAGTTACCCACTAGCAAATTTAATAGCCTACCTTCTTGCGCTTCTTGTTTTTCTTGATATTTTTCATCTTTAAACATATTTTTTGGCAAAAGAAAATAATAATTATTTTTATCGTTGAGCATTTCTTTATTCTTTTAGCAAAAATTTAGCAGACGGTCCCTCGTCGTGCAGACAAATGCTTCCGGGGCGCCGCTCTGCTGCAATTGGCTGATTCCCCGTTACGTCAATTTTGCGTCAAGCGTCGACGTCACATTGTTTCGTCATTTTGACGTCACTGTCAATAACTTTTGACAGGTTTTTGACAAAGTTCCGTAATACGGGTCCTGTTCTCTGTGCGCCCAAGCGCGATGCAGCGTTTACATCTACCATGGTTTGGTGCAATAAGTCACTTGTGACTGCTGAGATTGTCCGTATATGTGAATTTTTCTTTCTTATGTGTGCAGCACGCCTCGTAGCAAGTTTGAAACAAAATGTCTTCCAGCTTTGAATTCCGCCCCTTCGTCAGTGGCCAATGGGACACCACACGCCCCACGCCCGGTCTCCGTTACTGAATGAAGCCCATGTCGTGGCATCGCTTCAGACAGCAGCGAAAGGAGGAAAGTTGTTGGCATGAAATGGGAAGAAATCATTATAATACACAGACCCAAAGTTTCAGCTACGGCGATATGCAACAGTCTTTTCTCCAGCAATGATAACCAGAGTACAGGACAGGAGGAAACGTGCCAAGCGTCACTCTTTCTCCCCAGCGATTGCTCGCCTGGGAGCGCAGTAGCTCTGGAGTGGCTTCTTGCAGGCAGCCATCCAGGCGCGACGAAGGTATTTCACACGACGAGGTCTACACCGACAGCTGATCTGCACAAGGTGAATCATTCAAAATCATATACCACGTCGCTTGCTGAAAGCAACGCTGCAAAAAGTCAGGAAGAGGTGAGAGAGGAGAAACCACAATTCTGGAACGGTGTACCACCAGTTTCGCCTACGTCAGATGCAGCGGCTAAATTACGCACTCGTACACGGACTGCATTCCGCGAGGTGGTCCTCTCAGCAGCAGTTTCAGAGACACACGCACTGAAGAGAAAGGAGTAAAATGGGAGTAAGCTGTCCTTTACACTCTAAACACGAATACACCTATGTGAGAGTAAAGAGAGCAAGCTGTCCCGTGGCGCGCTCCCTTTTTAAAGGGTGTACACTAGAGGACAACATTTCTCCCTTTTTACGCCTTTTTGTTTAGAGTGTAGTACACACACTTGTAGAAAAAGGTGTTCGCTGGAGGGTAGATTACTCCCTTTTTACTCCCATATATTCGTATTTGTGCAGTTTTAGCATGTCGAACGTGTACCGTCAGCATTATACCGCATACTACAACCGCCAGCCGCTAATACGCATGCGTATGCGTAATTTACACCAATGGGGCTCGTTACTTTGCACTGAGTGAGTGCAGCGCAAGAGATTGCTCGCATTTTCTCCATGTATGAGCAGCGCCTTGGTAAGCTTCCTTTAACACTCACTGCCTTCCAAACCCTAGCGACAGGCTATGACAGGGAAAATTGTCTACAAAAACGTAAAAATTACGGAAGAAGTTGCTCTAATTGAGGCCGAAGGTTCAAAGAGACGAAGTTTCAGCAAGGTGTACATGTACCATTACCGCATACTGCGACAGCCAGCGACCGACACTTATGCGCAGATGAGTCAGAGGGGGCAGGTGTCGCCATCGGGAGGCCTGTACCCTTTTCGGGGGTACCTGCGCATGCGCACTAGCGGTTTTCGACGAGATACAATCGGACGTATTACTATTTTATTTAATGACAACTTTATTTATCCCCAAGGCCAAGGGGGCAGCGGGAGAGGGAGAGAGGTCCTAGGCTGGGAATGTCTCTCACGTAGGGCAGCTTCCCAGTGCTCCTTTCAGCAATATTCAGTGACTTTAACTCCTATGTGAACTCAGTTTAACAAGCCATTTCAGAAAATCATGCCCAATTTCTCCGGATTTTTTCGACATATGCCTTTTGCACTACAAAACAGTCACAGAAGACGACCGGCGCCCATTTAAAATTCGGCTAACCAGCATTATGCAGCTTGGAACACCTATTCGCATCTGTGCGCAGGGATCACTTTAAAGCCTCCTTGAGTGTCACTGACAAAAGCAGTTCGGTTCTCCCGGCTGCTGTTATACGACAGACAAGCGGAAACCAAACACGCGAGACAAGGCGGCGTGTATAGGAAACCGCTTATGTTTCCAAAGGATTCACTTCGAGTTTTGGACAGGAGAATAACTGGCCCTCACCTTCTGGTGACCGCTTGTGCTGGGCTGCCAGGCATCTGCTGCCAAGAGTTCTTCACGGAGGACCACCTGCGCCCAAAGGGGAACGGATGAAGTGGGTGACACTGTCTCTCTGCTTCTGTTCATTGCACTCAGATTTCATCTTATAAGGTTTGCTTCAGATTTTTCTTCGCAGAGGAAGCAGCACGATACATAAAACGCCACATTGCGAAGGCAGGGAGAGAGCTCTAGACTCGACTTCCTTTTTTCATTATTTCTATTCTATGCACAAACGCCCTCAGTAGACGTAATCGATCGAATGCTTCGTCATCGATAACACGGAGTGCAAAACAACTCGGCAAGACAACTGCAAGACAACTCGAAGTTTGAGCGTTGCTTCCCTAGGTGACCTTTGACCCCAGAAGCCTCGTAACTGGGGCTAAATCGACAGTTCATAGACACTGGAATAACAGCGGAAATGCTTTACACAGAAGAGACCCATACTTCATTGGAAGTGCTCCACTGGAGCAATCACATCAATACCACCAAAAGGAGTGCGCTATCTCGTCTAATCACTCTGTAGAAGAACACCGTCAACTCCCTCAAAAGGATATGCTGGAATTCCTTTTATTAGTGTGGGCAGAGAAAAAGAAAAAATGTTGCCCAGTCCGCACCGTTTAAGGCACAACGGGCTTCTTATCCAAAGAATGCACGTGTTCCCGAGAATGTCCACGACGCACGTCGGCTATCCTGCATCATACCCTGGAAAACGCCACCTCTCACTCACCGAAGGCTGCTGGTTTTGGGCTGCCGCCTGCTGGTTGGCACGCGGCACTCATGTTGCAGACCCTGTTGGCAACCTCTGCAGTCTGCGGGCAGAGCGCAGATAGCACCGACTGCGGAAAGAGGACCACATGGAGAGGTGACGTCTTACCGCCATTATGAGCACTCCAGATGAGCCTATATATCAGGTGTCCCAATCTAATCAAGCTTTTAAAAAACACAAAGCGCAATAGCCCAGCGAAACAAACTGAGATATGTTGAGAGTCTCCTGGCTTAGCTAGCGCGAACTACGGGGCTCTGCATGCGCAGAGAAAGAGCCAGCCGCAGAGCCCTCGTCCCGTAATCGCTCGTTCGAACAGTCGTAATACCAGGGCTGTGGCGATTATGAGGACTGCACGGCTGGTGCTTTCTCTGCACATTCTGAGCCACGCAGTTCCCGCCGACCTCGTTTGGTAGCGCGGCGGAGCAGTTCGGTGCCCCCATTCTGCCGCAAGTCACGCATTCTTTATTTTCGCCTGGCCTGTACAGACCAAACAGGCAGGTAGATCACAACTATCAATTTGTTGGGCGAAACAGCGTCCAAAAAAAACTAGGAGGCGTTGACGGCGATCTTCGCTCTCGGTTGTAGGACCAACCTGAGAGCGGCCTACGTGACTAGAAACGCTTAAGATAACGCGCTTACACATTGTCGACCTGCTTTTGGGACGTCTTAAGCAATCGTCTGCGAATGACTGCAATTGCACAAATACATTCCGTTTTCAGCTAAAAAGATATATCACATAACGAACCCTGCGAGGCTTAGAGAAATATGTCAAAGTCATGCGCCGGTTCACCTCACACTATATTTGGTCAGTAGAGTTATTACATCCGGGTGAAATCGAAGATTACCGCAATCGAACGGACTTCGGGGCGTAAAGGGCAACTGCAACGCTTTGAGAATTCTGCGATAATCAAGGATTCAAATCTATGCAGGTTGTAGGTAATGCATGTCAAGTGTTTTTGCGCTGGCATTTAAAACGACCCGGTAATCAATGAAATAAACGCTAGGCTTCTCCGTACATGACCAGTAGACTACGGAGAAGAGAGGTGTGACACCAAAGATGGCAAGATTTTAACGTTCCGCTTCCGTCAACCTCACCCTGCCGTGCTCCGTTCGATGCTGCCAAACAAACCTCAACGGGCTTTGCCTTCAGTGACATAAGTGTGTCTTACTTTGGAATAAGAGTGTGAGCTTTGGAATTTTACTTCAACCGTAGATGGCGTCACCTAGCTCCTCCACCACGCTCCGTGACGCTGCGCGCTGCGGAGAAGCTGGAAAGCCTCCGTGATTTTAATTGCCAAATTACCTGGGGCTCTTTAGCGACCACTGTCACCGCACAGTACACGGGACTGGTCTGAACATTGGAAGAGTGCACTAACAGCTTACCACGAGTCACGACGAGCCCAAAAGTGGGGATAACCCGGTTAGAGCTCGAAATGCAACTGGTTCCATTTGGTTTATTGGTATTTAATGACAAAAAGTGACTCAGGCTATGAGGGTCAGCACAGTGAAGGGTTCCGGAAATTTCGACCACCTGGGGTTCTTTTACGTGCACTGATATCACAGTACACGGGCTTTGAGAATTTCGCTTCCATCGAAATCCGGCCGCTGCAGCCGGGATCGAACCAATGTCTTTCGGGTCAGCAGCTGAATTCCATAGCCACGTAGCCACCACGATGCTTGGGCACCAGTCACGCCTCTTAACACGATGCATCATACTCTGCCTTATACCATGTCCTTATACCATGTGTTTTTTAGAGCTTTTTTATGGGTCTTGTTCTCAAGATTGCGGTAACTGGTGGGGGATGTTATCACTGCACCTGTTGCAATCTATGAAAGAACAATAGCTGAAGCAAGATAAACGCTAGCGCTTCGAATTAACAACATACGATGCTGGGTTTTTTCATACGAGTAGTGTTAGTGGGGACTTTTGTTTTTGCTAATTCATCCTCAATAACGGTTTCAATAACGGTTGAAATACTACACTGGCCAAATAAGTGTGCCGCCCTGAAGGCAGCCTCCCTCACCTATGCCAGCACTCCCCGCTCTCTCCTTCCCTGCCCCTGGTTTGGTGGATGGGGGGTCCAGGCGTCGGCGCCTTCGTAGACACCCACGGGATGAATGCACTTCGGTGATGAGTGCACTTCGGAGGATCCCTCTCACAGCAGGGCCCTTCTTCCACTCCATCAGTCTTCAATCCTTCTGCACAAAGAACCCAAGCAGCACATGACAGTGGTCCAATGTAGGAATTGAGTTGGCAAACTACGGTCCTATGAAGGCCCCGCGTTGTCAATGTTCTCCCCGCCTTGGCTCAGCCATTTTCAAAAGTTGGCAGTATTGGACCTGTTTCTCGGGCGTTTTCCCCGCCTTGGCTCAGCCATTTTTAGAAGTTGGCAGTATTGGGCCAGTTTCTCGGGCGTTTTCCCTGCCTTGGCTCAGCCATTTTTAGAAGTTGGCAGTATTGGACCAGTTTCTCGGGCGTTTTTCCCGCCTTGGCTGAGCCATTTCTAGAAGTTGGCAGTATTGGACCAGTTTCTCGGACGTTTTCCTTGCGTTGGCTCAGCCATATTTCGAAGCTGGGAGTATTGGACCAGTTTCTCGAATATTTTTCCTGTCTTGGGTGTGCCATATTTGGAAGCTGGCAGTATTGGACCAGTTTCTCGAATGTTTCCCTTGCATTCACTTTATCATATTTCGAAGTTTGCAGTATATCACTAGTTCTACAATCACTTCCTGCAATAGGCAGCTCGACTTCGTGTCGTAGGCAGCGCGACGCCTGCCTACGACATTGAGAGCAGTCTAGGAGCGGAGAAAAGGTCGGTTAGATAAACAAAAATAAAAAGTCTTGATCCCCGTTCTCAAGTCGCGAAGCTATTTTGGAAAGCTTTTTCTGAAATATGGAGATTAATGGGGCATTATCCCTCCTGTAGCTTGAAGAAGAATTAGTTGGGCGAGAACGAAGGGTCTCTAGAAGAGCTCCGCGTTTACATAAATACCGCAGTAGCGCATCGTAATTCCCAGTGGCGGGGCTAGTTGGTGATGCATTTTCTTTTCCCGAAATTTCCTCGCGGAGGGGAGACGCCATGCTCGCATGTAAGAATACGCCACGCGGAAGTAGGGGGGGGGGACAGCCGGTCACAACTTGAGCGTGGTCTGCTTTTTGTTTTCCTTCCGAGAGGGTATTGTGTAGGCGCCCAGGGCGGAAGAGGGGGCCCCGTAACTAGGGTGTCTCGATGTGTGGAAGGGGAGAGCAGAGAGAAGCGCACGCACATCTAGGCGCTCTACAAGCACCTGTTTCTATTCACCCCAGCACACGACTTGCACTTGCCGATCTGTGCCCTGCCTGTGGGATTAGTGCATTTTCCTGGCGCATTTTCCCTGTTTACATGAGTAGGATGCACGAGAAAGTTGACATGATGCGCTGCTCTCGCGTTTATGTAAACGGAGCTGGTCAGCCGTCCTAGTGTTATGCGCTTTTCTTACAGTTGGACTGTAAAAACTAGCCGTCACTTTGACGGTCACCGTTTGGTCAATTTCGACGGGTCCTCGGTGTATTCCGAAAATACTGTTCCTTCGGCGTGAATCAGGGGGAGTGATCATGGAAGACAGTTGGGCTAGTTGGTGTGAATTCGTGAATGACTGCGACATTGCAACTAGCGTGGAAACACAAGGACAGCGACACAAGAAACTGACGGGACAGCACCGCGGACAGCACCCCGCTGTCCCGTCAGTTTCTTGTGTCGCTGTCCTTGTGTTTCCACGCTAGTTGCAATGTCGCAGTCATTAACGAATCAGGGGGAGAGGGCAGAGCAACTAGGAGCGCAAATAAAAAATAAACAAAATTTTCGGCCTTCTGATTAGCTCTTCTTCGCAAACGTCATGCGACCGATGACCTATCGCGTTGCGGTCGCGTTTGGCGTCGCGCGGACTCTGCGTCCAATTTTCCAGTCTCCCCGGAGCCTTCGAAGAAGGTGGACCTGCGTCGCTCGCTTCCCTGTTCCTTGCTGCCTCGTTTTCGCCGGGTTGTGCCAGTCTCTCTCTAGCAGTCAACGCGGCTGGTCGCGCGCGGTGCTCGCTCCGTCGAGTTCGTGCGCTCCTCGAGGCCGCGGCGTGTGCCGCTGGCCCTTGCGGCCCTCCGCCATCCTCTGCCTACCGTGATCGTGTGTGCCCTGTGCCCTGGAGCCCTGTGTTTTGGATTACCGCTCCTAATCAAGTGTTCCTTGGCCCTGGTGTGGTTTTCCTCGTGCATCTTCAGGAGCCTGGACCGACGGCCGCAAAAGCAAGTTTTTGCCACTTTTCTTAGGCCTTTCGCCGCCCGCCCACGTGGTTCGCGTCTCCTGATTTCGCCTTTTTCCGATCTCACTCAGTTTAAAACTAGTCAAACTCAGGCTGTTGCAGACAACGACTGGAAGAGCGCTCCTGCAGAGGCTCGGATATCGCGAGCAGATGCGAGAAATGACGAGGACGGCAACGATCCCCGACGAGCTTCGCAAGACCCTCAAGGTAGCGCCAATACCAAAAAACATGGATCCCTCCCTATTTTCTCTTTTCCTTCGAAATCTTCCTACTCTTCGCGTGCTCACTGTGTTTTCTAGCGCTCGCATTTCTTCTCATCGTTCTCTTTTCCACTATCCCTTTGTCCCACCAGTAGCCCTATTCCTTCCACCCTCGT
This sequence comes from Amblyomma mixtum, assembly GCF_055824585.1. Classification (NCBI taxonomy): domain Eukaryota; kingdom Metazoa; phylum Arthropoda; class Arachnida; order Ixodida; family Ixodidae; genus Amblyomma; species Amblyomma mixtum. Next base: position 108,912,502 of record NC_143015.1, read on the forward strand.
GTCCTAAGCCTTTTTTTTCCTTGCCGTTGCGCGTGGGACTCACCAAGTCACTCACTTTCTTAACTCACTTACTTCAACACCAGTCTTTTCTCTTTATTTCCACTCTTCCTTCCAAGTCTTTCTACTCTTCTTCGCGTGTTCACTTGTTTCTTACTCGTGTTCCCTGACCACCTCCCTCGTGTCCTAAGCCTTTTCTCGCCCACCCAAGTGGAACTCACCTGTCCCTTCAGCTTTCCTAACTCACTTACTTCAACACTAGTCCTTTTCTCCTTGTTTTCTCTTTTCCTTCCAAATCTTTCTACTCTTCCTCGCGTATTCGGTCGTGTCTTTTACACCCTAGGGTGTCAGCATTCACATTTCTTACGAGCCACGCGGTCCCAACACGCCAGCACAGGACATTTAACGCTCCTGCTCAGCGACCACGAGGCGCCCCGCATCCTCTCTCTCTCCTACGAGCGTCCCTTGATAAGCCACGATACTGCGCCTTACGGCAGCCAAGTCCTAAGGAGAAGCATCTTCAAGCAAACGCCTGGACTTGTCGCAAGAGGCCAGACAGCGAGGCGCCGATTTCTTTCACGCCCGGACGCCACCGCGCGTGGCAAGATTTGAAGCGGTTGGCCGCGCGGTCGCTGGTTGGTCCTTTCGGACTGCCGTCGAGTGCTGCCTTTGGATTGGCCAGTTCTGAGGGGCCACCGTTCCTCAGGCTATAAAAGCCCCACCGCTGCAGCTTGGGAAGAGGATGATGACCGAGAAGCGCCGACGATACGAGACGCGTCGGCAAGGCCCTGCCAACTCTGCAGATCCGCCGAACCTCCTACGTATCAATAATCCAGTTATCTCATTCTTGTATCCTTAAGTCTTAAAATAAACCTGTTTCTTTATTCGAAAGAATCCGGCCACTTCTTGCTAACATGGCGCAGTCGACAGGATCTAGAGAGGCGTCACCCGTAAACGAAGACCGAGCCGACAACGTGGAGCCCAGCAGAACGCCGACGGTGAGCTTGGAGTCCCCGCTCATTCTGTCCCTTCTGGCATCGGCAGCACGCAACGCACTGACTACCTTGAAGAAACGGCAACTGGTGGAAGAGCTCCGATGCCGAGGACTTTCGTGCAGCGGCCGCAAGGACGACATCGTGACGCGGATTATGGACGACAACGCTCGCCGCCAAGCCCAGAAGGCGGAATTCGAAAGACTGCTGGCCGAGAGAGATCATCTGCGGAGGCTTCTTGCTCAACGACAAGTGTCACACGATACGAGTGACAGCACGGACCAGCAGCCACTGTCGACACGGGCCGGTAACGAAAAGGGCTCCCAACGACACGACGGACCCCGCGCCCCTGCCATCGACACTACGGTGCAGCACACGGTGCTGCCGCAAGCGGGCCACGAAAAGGGCTCCCAACGACACGACGGACCCCGCGCCCCTGCCACGGACACTACGGTGCAGCAGCCGGTGTCACCGCAAGCAGATAACTAAACGGGCTCCCAACGACATGACGGACCCCGCGCCCCTGCCACGGACACTACGGTGCAGCAGCCGGTATCACCGCAAGCAGGCAACGAAACGGGCTCCCTACGACACGACGGACCCCGCGCCCCTGCCACGGGCACTACGGTGCAGCACACGGTGTCGCCGCAAGCGGGCCACGAAAAGGGCTTCCAACGACACGACGGACCCCGCGCCCCTGCCACGGACACTACGGTGCAGCACACGGTGTCGCCGCAAGCGGGCCACGAAAAGGGCTCCCAACGACACGACGGACCCCGCGCCCCTGCCACGGACACTACGGTGCAGCACACGGTGTCGCCGCAAGCGGGCCACGAAAAGGGCTCCCAACGACACGACGGACCCCGCGCCCCTGCCACGGACACTGCGGTGCAGCACACGGTGTCGCGGCAAGCGGGCCACGAAAAGGGCTCCCAACGACACGACGGACCCCGCGCCCCTGCCACGGACACTACGGTGCAGCACGCAGTGCCGCCGCAAGCGGGCCACGAAAAGGTCTCCCAACGACACGACGGACCCCGCGCCCCTGCCACGGACACTACGGTGCAGCACGAGGTGCCGCCGCAAGTGGGCCACGAAAAGTGCTCCCAACGGCACGACGGACCCCGCGCCCCTGCCACGGACACTACGGTGCAGCACACGGTGCCGCCGCAAGCGGGCCACGAAAAGGGCTCCCAACGACACGACGGACCCCGCGCCCCTGCCACGGACACTACGGTGCAGCAGCCGGTGTCACCGAGATCGAGCCACGGAACGGGCTCCCCACGACACGACGGACCCCGCGCCCCAGCCACGGATATTACGGTGCAGCAGCCACTACCGACACGAGTTGGCCACGAGACGTGCCTCCAACGACACGGCGCACCTTTCGCATCTGCTACAGTTACTACAATGCAGAAGCCATTGCCAAGACGAGCTGGCTCGTCCATAAAGCCAGCGCCGCGACGAAAGCACGGCAGGATGCGGAACGATCCAACAAGTCCGACTCCCTGGACCAAGAAACGTTACGAACGAGACAAACACGGCAGTCCGCATAAGTCGTATCACGTCCCCAGGTGGAAACGACGACGCAGTCCTATCGGTGAGCATCACGGTACAAGCCCGACTCCCTGGACCAAGAAACGAAACGAACGAGACAAACACGGCACTTCGCGCAAGTCGCATCGTCTCCCTAAATGGAAGCGAAGGCGCATTAGAGCGGGCTGGAAGCAAGCCACAAGGTACGCGGCGGAGAACGCCCAACTCGCCAAAGAATTGCTGTCGACAACGTGCGCCTGAGGACAGGCCCAAATTTTGGAAAGGCCGTGTCAGCATTCACATTTCTTACGAGCCACGCGGTCCCAACACGCCAGCACAGGACATTTAACGCTTCTGCTCAGCGACCACGAGGCGCCCCGCATCCTCTCTCTCTCCTACGAGCGTCCCTTGACAAGCCACGATACTGCGCCTTACGGCAGCCAAGTCCTAAGGAGAAGCATCTTCAAGCAAACGCCTGGACTTGTCGCAAGAGGCCAGACAGCGAGGCGCCGATTTCTTTCACGTCCGGACGCCACCGCGCGCGGCAAGATTTGAAGCGGTTGGCCGCGCGGTCGCTGGTTGGTCCTTTCGGACTGCCGTCGAGTGCTGCCTTTGGATTGGCCAGTTCTGAGGGGCCACCGTTCCTCAGGCTATAAAAGCCCCACCGCTGCAGCTTGGGAAGAGGATGATGACCGAGAGCCGCCGACGATACGAGACGCGTCGGCAAGGCCCTGCCAACTCTGCAGATCCGCCGAACCTCCTACGTATCAATAATCCAGTTATCTCATTCTTGTATCCTTAAGTCTTAAAATAAACCTGTTTCTTTATTCGAAAGAATCCGGCCACTTCTTGCTAACAAGGGCAAACATTTCCTCGTTCTTCTGCCTATCCTTGACCACCCCTTTGTCCCACCCCTAGCCCTATTTTTTCCACAAGCCTGATGCAATAAGGGAACAAGACAGTACACCTTTTGAACTACAGTGTAAAATTTTTCCGCAAGGTGCGATATATTACAGCGGTGGACTCTCGTCGCAACTTGACAAAGCCCATGCCTTGCAAGCCACATTAAAGAGTTAGAGTCAGGTTAAAATTCATTGTTGTGCATGACAGTTGAAGCGTGACACAGTTCATAAATGGAAGTTGGACAGATGCGTTATCTCCCTTTTATAGAAAAGAGAATTATGTTTTGATTTCATTTGCAAGTATTTAATGATGGCAACAAATTCTAGCTTTAGTAGATAGTTTTTCATGTTCCCTTTAATTAACATGCTTTCACAGTTTTATTTTAATTGTTTGGAAAGCTTATTGGAGCTGAAAATGCCCTTCGAACCTGCGGTGTGTAATAGAAGCTGCAGTGACTTGCCTTCTATTTATAGGCATCTATGATGCCACTTAGCAGGTGCAAGGTGGTCAATCGCAACGAGAAGTCAGTGTCAATGGATTGAGGCCCATCTAGTGATTCTTTGATTGTTAGTTCTGTCAAGGTTTTGTATGTTGCCTTGATTATGAGGCACGTAATAATATATCTGTTTACTATATTTTTTACCTGATGTCCTGGCTCAGGTGCTCAGCTACTGATTCCAAGTGAGGGATCAAACACCATCCATAGTAGCTGCATTGCTCTGGAGGCTAAATGCAAAGAAGCACGTGCGCTAAGCGATGTCGGTGCATCTTAAATTAAGAACTCTAGGTGGCCAAAATTAATCTGGAGCCCTTCAGTACAGCATTTCTCATTGGCCATTTCCTGGAATTTATTTTCTTACAATTTTCTAAAATGATGGACATGATTTTTGTGTGCTTGGAAATAATGTCTATTTTATTTGTTCACTTTTTCTGTGCAGATGCCATTTGCGAAAAACTGCATTTGACGCATCAGAGGCACAAGGTTTTATTCGCAGCTGACCGCCCGGTTCATGTGATAGAGGGAGTGGAAGGAAGAGACGCCTTGCCGAAGTCTTCTCCCCCCTTCAACCAAGCACGCCACCTGCGAGTGCGGGGACAGCCGAGCGCATTGACGCCATCATCAGGAAGGCAACAAAGCGAGCACTGGACCTTCCGGTGGCTACCTCCAACGCCAAACTGAAGGCGTTGGGAGTGGTAAACTCCTATCAGGAGTTGCGGGAGGCCCACCTCGTGAACCAATATACGCGGCTATCGCAGACGGTGCCTGGGCGCCGCCTGCTAAACCGCTTACACATCCAACACACATGCATACCAGAGGGGACGGAGAACATCCCGGTGCTGTGGCGCCACATGCTCTTGGTCGCTCCGCTCCCGCGTAACATGGACATGGCTTCACATGAAGGCAGACGACAAGCGCGGGTTCGCACGCTTGAGAGGCAATATGGGTATAAAGAGGGCGTCTATTACGTGGACATCACAGGGCCGTCGCCCGCGGGATTCTTCACGGCTGCCGTAGTCCACCGGGGAATGAATGTCGATGGGCTATCTTTTCGGGCCCCAAATTCAACACGAGCGGAGGAAGTCGCAATAGCTCTCGCTGCCGCCGATCCAAAATCGAAAACGGTCATTACAGACTCTCGCCGGGCCTGTGAACATTATCTTGCAGGCGAAATATCACCTCTGGCCTCGCAAATTCTAAGACGCGCTCTCGCCGATCCAACTCGCACAAACGTGATCTGGGCTCCTGGCCACCAGGGTCTACGAGGCAATGAGGCCGCTGATGCGGCCGCCCGAGCGCTCACACACCGGGCTCCTCATCCTAGCTCTCATGGCTCAGAAGCTCATAAACCGCTTCTGCGGTTCCGCGAAATCCTAATTTATTATTGCGACAGCCACCGTCTCTACCCGGCACCTGCCAAGGGGCTGAGTAAGGCGGAGGAGCGAACTCTGCGGCGCCTGCAGACAGGAACCCTTCTCTGTCCTGCAATAGCAAAACACTTCGATCCGAACACAGATGGGCGCTGCCCGCACTGTGGAGAGATCTGCGATATCTTTCACATGGTGTGGGCATGTACTCAGAATCCTCACCTTCCCCCCTCCCCCACCCGAGAGGCATGGGAGACTGCCCTCCTCAACTGCTCCACACTGGAGTCCCAAAGGGCTCTGGTCAAGCGGGCGCGAGACGGGGCCTCGTCATGCGGTGTCCCGGACTAAGGATACCGACCATGCAGCAGGGTTATTTATTTTTTTTTAACCCTCAAGCTCTCTTTGATTAAAGTTTTTCACCACCACCACCACCCCCTGCACTGTGCCCGAATGTGTGCCTCCCAATACCCTGGCCTCTTCCACTTCCCGAGGGCCCTCCCTCCCTACAGCCCCTGGCACCACCCTTCTCGGCCCCTAACGATCCTATTTGGACTTTTTCATAAAATAAATGTTCTTTTCATGAATACTTTGGTTGTCTCATTTTATGAATATTTGCGTGGTTTCTTACGAGTGAACATTTGCATCAATGTTCGCCACTGAAGATAAAAATTAACATATGCTTTACTGGCGAGTCGTAAATAGAAAAGGGCAGTGGCATGCCAATCTTTAAGCCACTGATGTGACAGGTTGTATGCACTGTCATGAATGGAAAAGCCTGTGCTTAGTCTGCATTGACAGCGCCAAATGGCTGAACATATCAATCTTGGCATCAACTGTGAGATATGAATGGAGTAGCTGGTTTTTAGTACATATTGGTAGAGCCAGAATGGCTATCCATGGGACTAATATTGGCATCAACAATGGGACATCAATGGAATAGCTGATGTTCAGTACATAGTGGTAGTACCAGCATGGCTGAACATTGGACTGATACTTGCAGGACCAATGAAGTATGAGTGGAAAGGCCAGTGATATGCCCATGCTGGCAGTGCCACAATGGCTGAACAATGGAGCAATCTTGGTATGAAGTATGGCCCAAGGTTGGAAAATGTAGTAATGTGCTTGTATGCCAATACCAGCCCAATATTGATGCCACTGTATTCCAACAATGAGCCATTGTTGGTACAATCTTGGCGTGCTGCCTGGGAACGCATATTATACCCAACAATTCCGCACAATAGTATTTTTCAACAGGAAAGAGATTATGAACGCGATTTCATATATTGTAACAGTTCACTATAGAAATCAATATATCGGCAGAACTCCGTTCAGCAGGTTTGCATTTTTTTGCTATTAGACACCTTTAGAGTACCGTGTACTTGTTACCGTTACCGGTACCGGAGTAGAGGGAGGCTGTGCACAGTCAATGTGCAAGCGCAAATAGCCTTGATGGCGTCAGATGGCGCCAGGAACCGGACAGCGGCGCGCGCACCCGCAGCACCTGGACCAATCAGCGCGTACTCACCGGCGGTCGGCGGGCTCCCGGTACTCCAATAACGGTACCGGTAACACTGTATGCTAGGGTGTTTATTAACATTTTTGCTTTCGTCAAATGCGTTCCCCGTTGGTTTATACGCAGTATTAAATGCTAAGTTCGAGCGGTGGAAAAGAAAATTCAAAAGAGAGACTTTGCTACACACCGGAAGAATGAACCAATACCTTCAATGTTTCCATAACAGCGCCTTACAATTTTCCAATATTCGAAATCTTTGTCCAAGAGTGCTGGACATGCGTCCTGAATGACATGCCAGAAAATGCTGCGCTGGAGGCGAGGAGTTCTGATTGCTGGGCTTATTCACTAACCTCTATAGGACGTGGGTTGCTTGATGAGCCTGACGGAAGACAGGGCTGTTGCCTGCATTCAGACGTACGAGATGGCGGTTAGTTCCTGACACATGTTGTTATTAATGGCTAGGATATGTTGCTAGCAGCTGCATCTGCCATCGAATCCTGAAGCACTTGAGTGGAGGCTAGTGAGCATAAAAGGACAGGGAGAAGGGAAATAAAGGGGGGAGCCAAAGAAGAAAGGATAGGGGTAGGCCGGCTATATACAATATGTACAAATACAGGATGAAAGTCAGTACTTCCGTTCTCGTGGTAAAGGGAAATTAATATGTTCCTTTTTTTTCGCCACACAACTGTAGAAGACTGACAAATGAGTTGTGGTGAGAGGAGCGGGAAAAATGCTGTGTGTGATGCAGCTTGACTGCCACCCACACTCCCTACAGATGGCAAGCGGCACAGCAAGAACCACAGGATAACAAAGGAAAAAAGCAAAATTAAAGACCAGGATAAAAAAACACAAAGGAAAACCTTTTACATCAAGTAAACATGCCCGAAAGACATGTTTCGATAAAAATAAGAGTTTTTGTTTGGAAGTTTGAACTTATTCAGTGCATGTGGAATACTTGACGGCAGCATCTGTCGGCAATACCTGGTACGGGGAGACGTAGGTTGCACGGTTAACTAAGCCTAATAACTGAGTTTACATTTTGCAAATAGTAGCTCTTACCGGGTGTGTTATGTTTTTATTTTCAACAGTTGCGTTGATGAATATTATAGCGTATATTTGGATATGGATATTCTAGCGTAAATATCGCAGCGCTAGGACTCTCGAGCTGTGAATGTTTGAAAGGAAGCATAGTGGCTGAGTGGTGCGGTGTAAAAATGGTGCTCTAAGAAACTCGCATAGATGGTGCTGCCAGCTTTTGCTCTAGGCAATACTGAGAAACTATTTAGAACATTCATCCTCCTAGGAAAGGCACATGAAAAAAGTTAGGCAGCAGTTCAACTGTACCGAACCGAGCTTGAAAGTAGTGTACCGAACTGATGGTATATAAGGCCAAAATCAACGTTTAGAAATCCTTCCTTTCAATGCAGCTGTGATTAGAAATAAAAATTCAAAAAAAGACGATCTGCTATGTGTTGGATGTTGTGGCACATACGAAGCTAAGGCATCATTTAACATCTACCGGCTAAGTGAGCTTCCCGCTCACTTGCCTGCTATTGGTCTGGTTTATGGGAGTTCCCAAAGCGAGTATTCAGGTTAGGAGGGACGCCGTAATGAAGGGCTCCGGAAATTTCGACCCCTGGGGTTCTTTAACGCGCACTGACATCGCACAGCACACGGACCTCTAGCATTTCGATGGAGGCGAAATGCTAGAGGACCATGTACTTGCCAGCTATTAATTATGCTTATTGCCAAAAGGCTACTGCGAACCTAGTCATCAAGTGCGACGAAGACCTCCCCCTTTGCTAGCGTTTTTGCATATCTCCTCCTAAGAAGCCCACCTGCCTATGCAAGGGTCAAACGCAGAACCATCTGCTTAGCATCTGTATTCAGCAGCAGCTGCTTTTTCTATCCAGAACGAAGGCAGCTTGGACATGCGATGCAAGTATTGTACACGACAGGTTGGCCTCAAATACGAGCCTCCACAATGACATTGTCGGAAATCTAGCCTTTGAAGAGGCAGGAGATGTGCTCTATACACGGAGTTATCAATGTTACCATGGAGAAAGGGTTCGCCAAATTTTGGTTGCTCTTCAGTGCACGGAGCATGGCTAATGCCATTATAACTGATGTCCAAAGTAACTTTCGCCCAACATGAAAAATTTACCAAGACGCAATAGGTGGAAGTAGCCTCTAACATGTTGATCAAGTTATGTTGAAAGCTGTGATGTTTAATGTCGGAAAAGGGACGCATGGGCTTCTATGAGGGACGCCATGCCGGAGGCCTCAAGACTTAGACCACCCAGGGCATGGACTAACCTGCGCTCGCATCGTACATGACAGGGACGATTTTTGCGTTTCCTATCGAAAAACAGCCGTGGTTGGGACTGAACCTGGTTCATGATTATCTTTTATGAGGGCTTGACGTCCCAACGTGACTCAGGCTATGGGAGATGCCGTAGGGAAGGTGTCCAGAAATTTCGACCACCTTAGGCTCTCTGTACTCCGGTTGAACACCTAATTTTATTTCTTGTGTGCTTATTTCAGATGTTGTGTTAGGGCTTAGAATACATGAATACCAATGTGGTGTTTGCCTACACCACTAAATAATTTAAAATTCAATTTGTTCTCTCTCATGCTGCTACGGTTTCATCAAGCGAAGTTGTGATGTGTTGTAGACCTTTAGACCATGTGAAGGATAGAAAGGCTGCAATATAAACGCTGATAAGTAGTTAACCTCACTACAGTACTTAAACCAACCTGCTTCCAGAGCTAAGGGCACAGCAAATGACATATCATCAGCTATACTGCAGTTTTTTCGTGCCTCACATGACCTCATACACACCTCTATCATAGTTCCGTGGATGAAACCAAAAAAAAAAGTCAATAACAAATTCAAATATAGATACAATAGCGGTCGCAGGTGAACACCACGGGGTGCACCATGCATGCTATTGTCTAAAGCAGCATATGAAAGAAGAAAACACGCAAGGAAAAATGTGGTCTCTATGCGCAGCGCCTTCTCTCGGCACTCCTAGAACTAGGCCCGCAGTGTTGGGTTGGTACAGAAACCAAAACCGCTGCCCAGCGTTCTGTGAAGACGGCTGGCCTTCGTTCGAAATGTGCAATGCTGTTGCACTGTTGCGCAAGCTGTAAACTCGGCGAGGACACTATAATGCGTG